>NC_061114.1:141490421-141697368 GCF_002878395.1 Capsicum annuum
TGCACATCGACATCTTTTTTATCATAAGAATCAACAGTTTGTGTTTACTCAGAAGGAGCTTAATCTCAAGCAGAGGAGATGATTGGAGCTTTTCAAGAACTATGATATAAGTCTTCACTATTACCTAGGTAAAGTGAAAGTAGTTGTTGATGCTCTTATCAGGTTATCCATGGGGAGTTTGTATCACGTGGAAAAAGAGAAGAATGAATTGGTGAAGGATATTCACCGCTTCCCTAATCTTAGAGTTCATATCTTAGAATCCAATGATGATGGTGTGATGGTATAGGACGTGGTTTATACTACTCTTGGCATAGAGATCAAGGAGAAGCAAATGCTACATCCTATCTTGATGAAAATCAAGAGTGATGTTAGTGGACAAGGGTGAAGGTGTTCGAGATCAGTGGTGACAGTACCTTAAGGTACCAAAGGCGGTTATGTGTTCCTAATGTTGATGGTTCCAGGGGTACATGAATCACATTATGTTGTTCATCTCAGTTTGGCAAAAATATACCATGATCTCAAGGAGATATATGGATGAAATGGAATGAAAAAGGATATGACAGATTTTGTAGCCAAATGCTTGGTGTACCAACAAGTCAAAGTTGAGCACACAAGGCCTGGTGAGTTATATCAGGAAATAGAATTGCCCTAATGGAAATGAGAGGTGATAAATATGGATTTCGTTACTAGGCTTCCTCAATCTTGAAATCAATTTGATTTAATTGAGGTCATCATAAATAGGATGACAAAGTCCGTTCATTTCTTGGTAGTGTGGACTAACTTTTTGATTAAGTACTATGCGAGGCTGTAACTTCAGGTAATTGTAAATCTACATGGGGCACCTATTTCGATTATTTTTTTGTCATGGTACACAGTTTTTATCTCACTTCTGGCGGTCTTTTTAGAAGGGGTTGGGTACTAAGGTTAGTTTGAGTACTATTTTCATCCACAGAGGGATAGATAACCAGAGAAGACTATCCAGACATTGGAGTATATGCTTCAAGCATATGTGATTGATTATGGTGGTAGTTGGGTTGAGTATCTACCTCTTGTAGAGTTTGCTTATAATAATAGTTACAATCCTAGTATTGGAATGGCTTTTTTAAAGGCATTGTATGGTAGGCGGTGTAGATCTCTTATTGGGTAGTTTAAGCTTGGTGAGGCAGATATATCCGATCAAAATTCAGTATATCTAGCTATGGAAATTGTAAAGGTGATTCAACATAGGCTTAAGGTTGCCCAAAGTCTCTAAAAATCCTATACAGATGTAAGTCGTAGAGACTTGGATTTGAGGTTAGAGATAAGGTGTTCCTAAAGGTATCTCCCATGAAAAGAGTGATTTAGTTTGGTAAAAGAGGAAGCTTAGTCCCTGGTATATTGTTCCTTATGTAGTTGTGAGGAGGGTTGGTAACGTGGTGTATGAATGGGTGTTTCCTTCTACTTTGTGCTTTATTCATTCGGTATTTCATGTTCGATGTTGAAAAAATTTCTTGGTGATCTTTCTTTGATGGTTTCTTTGGAAGGATTAGGTCTCTTGGATTCTCTGTCTTATGAAGAGGTCCCGATTGAGATACTAGATTGGCAGGTTTGTCAGTTATAGACCATGAATGTGGCTTTGGTTACGGTTCTATGGCGGAACCACATGGTGGAAGAGGTTACATGGGTAGCAGAAGCGAACATGAAGTCCAAATATCCACACTTGATTTATGCCTTGGATATTCATGTGGAAGGTATGTGTTCTTGATATCATCTTTATTTTATAACTTAGTTAAGTGTTAGAATAGATTCTTGAATATTTATTTTCTAACTTGGTTAAAGTTTCAATTGATATTTTATAATGCAAATAAATCATGCTTTTGTTTGACGTACATTTTTAGTCGTTCAGGGACGAATGATCCTAGTGGGAGAGACTGAAACACCCTGGGTTTGGGACCCTTAGAAAATTTCTTATATTTTTAGTTTATAGTCAAGGTATGACTAGGGGGTATAACTAATATGCTGGGATACGGTTGGTAAGGTTGGTCGTACACTAACCAATCATGGTTAGTTAGTTGGATTAGTTTCTGGAATGAGAAAGACTTGGATTGGTACGAATTATATGGTCGGATATGGATCGTATAGTTAGGGTTTTCCTTCACTTAATCTGATACTTAGTAAAGTAACTAGGATTTTAGTACTAGTGGCTCACCATAGGTCATGAGATAAGGTACGAGTCGTATTATCCTACTCATATGTTGGATAGTGTCAACTCTTTTTTGTTCTGTTATGGGTATGGGTTAAGGGTACTAGTCGTATCCCTAAATACAGTTTGGCTTGCATGGTTGTATGTTGACCACTATGGGGGTTTATGAGAGGTCTAGGGAACGAGTAGTAGGCAGCACTCATATTGGAGAGTATGATCGGTATGGTTGAGTCGTACACACCTACGGGGATTTTATACAGTTAAGTTGGGGGTAATCTAGACATTTTCTCTTTTAACCTATTATGACCCATGACTTATATCACACTTGGGAGCTTATTTGCCCTATTATTGTAACCTAAAACACTTTGAAACACTCTCTTTTTCTCTCTAAGGCTCTTGGGGTTAGGGAAGGCCAGGGTTTCATCTAGCGGAGCAATTTGGGGCTTGATTAGGTGATTTTTCTCCATAATCTTCATCGTTGTTAGTTCTAACTAATGACATTTCTCTACCATATTTTCATGGCATAATTATTGTATGATTTTGGGGTTTTCAAATATATGTTGGGATTTTACTATTAAATGCTTTGTTATGGGTTTCCTATGTTTAATTATGTTTTTACATGCTTTAATGGTGGTTTGGACAATTAGTTGCATGGGAATGGTTAATTTGTAGTTGGATTTAGTTTTGGAAACACTATGACCCAAACATGTTTGATAAAATGCCTATGATAATGCTTTTACTATATTATTAGACTTTTAATAGAACTATTGCATGGTATGATTTGGTAATGGAACCCTAAATGTTATAAATAGCTTGGAATGGTTAAATGGTAGGGTTTGGTGTTCATGGTTATGGTGAATGAAATATCCTTGTGGGGTACTTGGGATTCCACCATGTAAACATAATAATTGAACACTTGGGGGTACACGGGATTCCCCCAAGTTAACTTGATAATGTAATCTATGGGTAATTGGGAATCCCTATACATTAAAAGGTTGGCTGAGGACATTTCTTGTAAGCTATAGTCGGTATGGCGATATCACTTCTTATAGCCTTGTTTAATTATAATGGAATAATGGTTTGGTTGGTTGGAAATGGTTTTAATTAGGAAATAATGATGGATTGTGATAGCTAACCTTGAAGTTGCGACTCTAATGGACGGACACTGGAAACTCATGTTTTCTGACATGAGGAGTTGGTCATAGCGATCATATATGATACTATGAGGTACATGGGAATACTATCAGTAAATTATACATATGTATCATAGAGAGAAAAGGGTACTTGGGAATCCCCTACTTTACAGTATCTTCGGTTCGTACAGCTACACGCATCGGAGCCCGTTCAGGGAGTTTCACCCATATAGACCGTGGGTGGTTCAAGGATGGTTAAACTACATATACTCAGGTTAATGGTTTTAAAGGCATGCTAAACCCAGTTCCCTTTCCCGGCATGGTTATAAATATATATATGTTTAGTGTGTATGCATATGGTTTTAATAAATGACATTATTTTATCCTTATCTTGACCACTTGATAGTGTTCACCCACTAACCCATCCTCGGGCGGCTATATCCCCATGCGATATGGGGATCAACTATTCTACTCCTCTTTCTTAGTGCTAGAATTTGGGATCAGCTACTGGATTAAAGTAGTGAGCTTCCATATTCTAGAAGGCTCCCTTTCATGTTCAAAGATGTTTTTGAACACTTTGATTTATTTATGGATATTTTTTTTGGCTAGGGTTGGGGCATGTCCCAACCGAATATTGGTTTTCTTTATGTTAGAGTCTTTTGTTAAATTACTATGGGTTAGTATGAGCAGAATTGATAGTGGTATCAGCCTTAGTATTGGCATTGACATTGGGGATGATATCGTTGGACTAAATTTCTCACTGTTCCATCCTTTCATATTATATTATGGAACTTGGTTTGGTTAATGTTATGGTTTTGGTTTATCCTACTCATGATTTGGAGCTGTTGGCGGTGGTTTTTCTTTAAAAATCTAGCACCATTGTTTATATAGAGAGAACGTAGACATCTTTTCTAATCATAAGAGTCTATAGTATGTGTTCACTCAGAAGGAGCTAAATCTCAGGCAAAGGAGATTTTTGGAGCTTCTCAAGGACTATGACATGAGTTTTCAGTATCACCCAGGTAAGGCTAATGTGGTTACTGATGCTCTTAGCAGGTTATCCCCGAGAAGGTCATCCATAGGGAGTTTGGATCTTGTGAAGAAAGGAAAGTGAGGATTAGTGAAAGATATTCACCGCTTGGCTAATCTTGGAATTCATCTTTTAGACTCCGAGGATGGTTATGTGATGGTACAGAAAGTGATTCGGTCGTATCTTGGTATGGAGATTTAGGAGAAATAACTGCTAGATCCTATTTGGATGAAAATCGAAAGTTATATGGGTATGCAGAAGGTAATGGTGTTCGAGATCTGTGGTGATAGTACTTCATGGTACCAAGGGAGGCTATACATTCTTAATGTCAATGGTTTGTGGCAAAGAATTTTGGTTGAGGCACATGAATTATGCTACGTTGTACATCCCGGCTCATTGAAGATGTATCATGATCTCAAGGAGATGTACTGATGGAATGGTATGAAAATGGATGTGGCTGATTATGTGGCGAAATACATGATAAGACAACAAGTTAAAATTGAGCACATGAGATCTGGTGGGTTGTACTAAGAAATTAATTTGCCCGAATAGAAATGGGAGGTAATCAATATGGATTTTGTTACCGATCTTCCTCGGTCACGAAACCAATTTGATTTGATTTGGGTCATCATCAATAGGATGGAAAATCCTTCTTACTTCTTTCCAGTGAGGACTATTTTTTTGATAGAGGATTATATGAAGTTATATCTTCAGGAAATTGTGAAGCGTATGCGGGTACTTATTTCGATTATCTCTGATCGTGGTATGTAGTTTTTATCTTATTTCCAATGGTCTTTCAAGAAGGGATTGGGTAGTAAGGTGATTCTGAGTACTACTTTTCATCCTCAAATGGAAGGGCAAGCAGAAAAAACTATTCAGACATTGGAGGATATGCTTTGGGCATATGTGATTGATTATGGTGGCAGTTGGGTTGAGCATCTACCTTTGGTAGATTTTTCTTACACCAATAGCTATCATTCTAGTATTAGTATAGCCCCTTTTGAGGCATTGTATGGTATGAGGTGTAGAACTCTAATTGGTTGGTTCGAGCTTAGTGAGGCAAATATGTTCGGTCCGGATTTCGTCTATCAGGCTATGAAAAAGGTGAAGGTGATTTAGGATAGGCTTAAGGGTGCCCAAAGTTTCCAAATGTCTTATGCGGATGTAAGTCATAGAGACTTAGAGTTTGAGGTTTGGGATAAGGTGTTGCTAAAGGTATCACCAATAAAGGGAGTAGTGCGTTTTGGTAAAAAGGGGAAGCTCAGTCTCTAGTATATTGGTCCTTATGCAATTTTGTGAAGGGTTGGTAATGTTGCTTATGAATTGGAATTGTGCTTATGAATTATAATTGACTTCTAATTTAAACTCCATTTATTCGGTATTTCATGTTTCTATGTTGAGGAAGTGCATTGGTGATCCTTGTTCGATTGTTCTTTTAGAGGGGTTAGGTATATCAGACTCACTATCATACGAAGAGGTCCCGATGGAGATCTTGGATAGGCAGGTTCGTCAGTTCTCGGACCAAAAATATGGCTTCAATTAAGGTTTTTTACAGGAACCATAAGGGGGAAGAAGCTACATAGAAAGTGGAGGAGGACATGAAGTCCATGTATCCGCATTTGTTTTCTGCTCCTGGGATTCATGCAGAAGGTATGTGTTCTTCGACACAACTTTATTATCTGAGTTTGTTAAAGGAAAGATTAATATCTTTGCATATCTGTTTTCAAACTTTGTTAAGGGTTGGGAATATATTTGATAATGCAAATGACTCGTGCGTGTCGTCACCCCTACCTTGTCTGTCATTCGGGGATGAATGATCCTTGTGGGAGAGACTGAAACACCCTAGTTCCTGGACTTTAGAAAATTTCCTCGATTTCTAGTTTTTGGGAAAGATACGACTTAAGGGAATAAGTTGTACACTTGCATATGGGTTGTATGGTCCTTTTATATGCTGACTAGTGTTGGTAGTTGGGTTGGATCTAGTTACTGGAATGGGTATGATTTAGATGGTATGAGTTGTATAGTTGGGTACGGGTTGTTTGTTTACTTTACTTAATCTTAGAATTGGAAACTTAAGTTGGATCCGAGTACAAGTGGCTCACTATGAGCTATAAGCTAGGGTACGAGTCATACCTAGGACTTGTATGGTGGTCAGTGTTCAAACCTTCTAGGATTCTATTCTGCCAGGGGTACGGTTTAAGGGTACTAGTCATACAATTGGATATGACTTGTGGTGTGGGTGTGTCATACCTTTGACAATGTTGGTTCCAAGGGGAAATCCTAGGGCATGAGAGGTGGGTACCACTCGTATAGGTTGTGTACGAGTCGTAAAGGTCATTTGTACCCTATGACGGGAATTAAATGCAGTTTATATGAGGGCAATCTGGATATTTCCCCACTTATCCTAATAAGGCCCCATAACTTATATTCCTATTGGAAGGTTATATGCCCTATTATTCTATTCATAAACACTTAGAAAACACTCTTAAATGATCTCTAGACTTTTGGGAAAAGGAAGCTAGGGTTTCATCTTAAGGAGTAGATTGGGGATTGACTTGGTGATTTCTCTCCATCATCATCTTGGTTTAAGGAATTTTCTCTTCCCTCATTGTTATTTCAAAATAAAGGCATGAATTTTATACAATGTTTTCATGATTTTAATGTTGTATGATTTAGGATTTTCAAATATGATTTGGGGGAAATGCTTGGTTATGGTTTTCTCATGTTTTAATTATGCTTCTATATGCATTAATAGTGGTTTTGGATAATTGGTAGCATGGGAATGGTTGTTTTGTAATGGACTTTGGTTTTGGAAATACTATGCCCCCAATGTGTTTGATAAAATGTCTAATAACAATGCTTTCACTATAATATTGGTTTTTCAGTGGAACTTATGTATGGTTCAAACTTGGTAATAGAACCCTAAATGATATGAATGGTTTAAATGGTTTTAAATGGATTGGAAAGGCCTTGGTGGCCATGGTTTTGTTTTAATTGGATATCATAAGGGGTAAAGGGGAAATCCCCTGAAGATTGGCTAATGGCAATACTTGCAAGTTATAGTCGGTATGACGATACCACTACTAATGGCCTTAGTTAATAATAAATGGATAAAGGTTTGGTTGTTTGGTAATGGTTTTTATTGGTCTTAAAGTGGGATGTGTAGCAAAGTCTTGGAAGGTGGAGGTACCGGGGGACCTAAACTAGAAATTCATATTTGCTGATATGATGTTGGTCCTAGCGACCGTGTGGATGATGTCATACTTTATATTTTGGGGATTTACTAGTGATCCTACGTTCTTTTCTTTGGTCGTGTAACTTCATGCACTAGGGCCCTTTCGGTAGGGAAAGTAGAACCCATATAGCCCGTGGGTGGTTTAGGATGACTAAGCTACACAACCCAGTGAAAGTTTTTAAATGGCATACTAAACTCGGTTTCCTTTCCCGACATGGTTATATATATATATGTATGGTTTGTATGCATACGAATGGTTTTACTTGGTCTTATAATTAACATTATTTTATCCTTATCCTTAGTTTATGCTAGCGTTCACCTGCTAACACGTCTTCGGGCAGCTGTATCCTTACGCGATGCAGGAACTAGCTATTTTACTCCTTCTTCTTAGTATTCAGACATTGGGGGGTCAGCTTTGTATTGAATGGTGAATTCCATCTCTTCAGAAGGCTTCATTTTGTGGATGTTATTTCATACTCTAGATTATTTATGGATATAGGTTCTGGCTATAGTTGGGGGCATATCCCAACCGGATATTTGTATTCTTTTGGTTTGAGACTTTTCAGGAACTATTATGGGTTGGAATAGGTGGGACTGGTATTGGTGTCATACTTAGCATTGGTATTGGTATTGGGGATGATACCGGTTAACGATATTGTTGGTTGTTCCATCCTTTTCTATTATAGGATTATATATTTCATTATTAATGGAACTTATTTGGTTATGGTTGGATTTATTGTTTTGGTTTGGCGTTGGTATGTTTGGACTGTTGGTATGGGATAGTTAGACTCGATTGGGTCGGTCATGGTTGTGATCCTATCCCAGAGTCTTCATGTGAGCTGTTATAGTATCTTGTTATATGCTTGAAATTCAACCAACTCAGGGAAAGCATTTGGATATTGGGTTGGGTAGCCGGGGTGGTCTCCAGTACACGCCAGACTTGGGACGTCCATTACGATAAGGCTCCGGGTCGGTTCATTTCATAGCCTTTTCTTGATTTCCTCAATTCACACAGCTAACACATACTGGGGCTCTTTTAGTAGGGAGAACTAAACCCATAAAGCCCATGGGTGCCTCTAGGACAGAGCGACCTATATAATTTAGGTTAAAATGTTTAAACTCTCATGTTCATGACCCTTGTACCTTTCCCGACATCATATATATGTATATATATATATTGTTCCTGTGATTTTTTTTACTGGTTTTGGTATATGACATTATTTTACTCCCTTTCTCTAAGTTACATGCTAGTGTTCACCCCACTGACCATCCCTGGATACTGCATCATTTCATGAACTAGAGTCTGAGGGTTTTGCTATTGCTCTTGTGCAGCATTAGGTAATTTGGTACTCCTGTGGATCTACTATAAAGTGGTGATCCTCCATTTTTCGAAAGTCCCAGTCATTTCACTTGTTTCCTTTATTTGATGGCATTTCTTTTGGATTCCTTTTTGTCTTAGTCAAGGGCATATTCCGACTTAGTTAGTATTTCTGCTTTTATAGGCTTTTATAGACAAGTGTGGGTTGTTTGTTTGTTTTGACACTTAGTTTTCATTTAGTTTATCTGCTATTTTTTCATCATGCTTGGTTGGCTTTCATTGTATTCTTTTATTGTGTACTAGATTTAAGGCTAAGCGGGTGGTCTCTGACCCATGGTGGGCTTGAGATACCGATCATGACTAGGCCGTGGTTTGGGTCGTAACAAGATAGGAGCTGATGTTAATAAATCCTTGAGCTTTTTGAAGCTTGCCTCACAAGCTTCATACCACTGAAAGAAAATCTTTTTCTAAGTCAGATTGGTCAATTGAGCTGCAATAGATGAAAAGCCCTCAACAAACTGTCAATAGTAACCTGCTAAACCAACAAAACTCCGAATCTCGGTAGGAGAGTAGGCCTAGACCAATCATGAATTGCTGCAATCTTGTTCGAATCGACCATAATGCCATCCTTGGTCACCACATGACCTAAGAAAGAAATAGACTCCAACCAAAACCCACACTTGGAGATCTTAGTAGACAACTTTTATTCCCTCAATGCTCCTTATGATTTCCCTCACTATTGGAATAAACCAAGTATCATCTATAGATACAATGACAAAAGAGTTGAGATACGGTCGAAATTCTTGATTCATAAACTCCAAGAATGCAGCTGGGGCATTAGTTAACTCAAAGTACATGACCAAGAACTCATAGTGACCGTATCATGTTTGAAAAGCTATCTTCAGAATATCCAAAGCTCTAATCCTCAACTTGTGATACCCAAATCTCAAATCAATCTTCTAAAACACCAAAGCACCCTAAAGTTGATTGAACGAATCATTAGTACAAGAAAGAGGATACTTATTCTAAACTTTCACCTTGTTAAACTGTCAATAATTAATACACATATGCATAGGCCCATCCTCTTTATTCTCAAACAAGAAAAACACACCCAAAGGTCATACACTAGGTCAGATAAATCCCTTATCCAACTACTCCTGCAAGTGATCCTTTAATTTCTTCAGCTATACTAAGGCCATCCTTTAAGGAGGAATAAAAATAAGCTTGGTGCGCGGACAACAACAATGGAAAAGTTAATACCACGATTCTTAGGCGTACCAAGAAAATTCGTACGGAACACATCCATGAACTCACACACAATACAAATAGAATCCAGAAGAGGCAATGATGAAACACTAGTATCACACATATAGACCAAATAATACGAACATCCCCTCTTTACCAAGTGATGCGCCTAAAGGAAAGATATAACTCTCTTGTGACCCGAATAAAGTGCACCATTCCAAAGTATCCTTAGAAAACTCGGCGAATATAAGGTCACGGTCTTAGTATAACAGACTAGGACAACATGATAAGGAGCTAACCAATCCTTACTCAAGATGATATCAAAATCTATCATATCTAGGATAATCAGATTTGTCTAAGTCTCACACCCAACACAGGTCACTGTATAAGATTAGTACAGCCGATCCACTACGAAAGAGTCTCCTACAGGGGTAGATACATGGATAGGCATGGCAAGAGGATCACTAGAAGAATCAAAATCGAAAGCAAAATATGGAGACACATAGGAAAAAGTCATCCCCGAATCAAATAACATGATGCATATCTAAAACAAACAAGGATGATATCTGTGATAAAATGTCGAAAAACTTTTCCTCTAGTATGGCAGGTATAGCATAGCACTGTCCACGTCCACTATCTAATCGAGTAGCCCTAAAAAGACCACCATGGGGACCACTACCTCTACGTCATGCACCACTAGTAGAACTTCAACCTCTTACACTCGATATAAGAGTAGGCTTAGAAACATGATGGGGGCTGTCCTTGGACAAATGGATAACCTCATCACATACAAAGAAAACCATGTAACCTGATGCAATAGGGGGAGGTAGGTTGAGCTAGAATGACCACCCGAAGATGCTGAATTAGAAGAACCACTGCCTAAACCCTTCAAGGCTTCCTGGATTAGTCTATAATGATATGCACGGAAACCTCTAGAATCTCTGTATCAAGGAGTATGATCTTTGAACTTACCCTAATGGCGTCTCCTTTTAGCGCCTCCCTGAGACGCTCTAAGAATACACTCAATCATCTGAGAATAATCCACTATACTCTGACACTACCATCTGGGTAGTAACTAGCTTAAGAAAAACATCCAACCCCTTCACAAACTTTTGAATCTTCTTAGACTTGGTGGCAATACTGGCATAAAAAGATCTAGACAAGGCATAGAAACGTGTCTCACACTTTGCAATGGTCATGGAGCTCTGCTTTAAGTCATCAAACTTATGTATGGATCTTATCCCTTAAACTGTAAGGCATAAACCTATCCAAAAAGGCGTTAGTAAAAAGATCCCAAGTCATCTTTAGAGAACCAAGAGGTCTGCAACTAATAAATGACCTCCACTAATCCTTGTATACATCTTTTAGCTGGTAGGCAGTGTAAGCAACCCCATGCAAGTTATGCAAACCAAGGTTATCAAATTCTCATGACAATCAATCAAGAACTTATAGGCATCCTTGCCTACAACACCACTGAACCTGGGTTGACCCAAATGAGTCAATTTGTAAAACTCTTCTGATCCTTAGAAGACATAACTATACTCGTAATACTAGGAGACATAAAAAAGATGAAGGCCGAACTCCTGATATCAGAATACTATATTCAGATATCGGCACAAAAGGAAAAACTCTCAAAGTCTATAGAGTACCATAAACAAATGTTTGTACGATTGGAGGATCCATACTTGAAATTGAAGGAACAGCATAGGTAGGCTCTGGCATAAAGGGAGGTATAATATTCAAAGCTGGAGGAAAGCTAAGTGCACTCAAAGAAACACCCTCCAAATGGTTCGGCAAACAAATCAATAATCTCTAGTATGCTCAACCTGAGGCTCAGGGGAGAGCCTTTTAGTATTACCTCTGGATGGGGCAGATCCTCATGCCCATACTCTACCTCGATCCCATCTGCGACCATAACTCACCCTCTAGATTGAGATCTCACCTCAGACGATGGATCTATATCTCTAACCTCACGATATCAGGTCCTCACCATCTGTGGAGAAAAAAGTAACATACATTTTAGAACACAAGGCATGGAATATCTGCACGATAAGGAACACAAGAAAGAATTTTTCTAATGATATCTTATAGGCTCTCGAAGATAGATATGGATGTTTACTTACCGATTCGCGAGATTCAACTCGACTCCCAATTTTTACATTGATAAGACCAATTAACATATCTGCTCTGTTACCAATTTGTCATGATCCAAAAAGTAAGGTTCAAGATGGAACTTGTCGCGGCAGGCCTTGAAAAGCAAGCCTATCATCCAACATTTGTTGTAGCAAGCCTTGACAAGCAAGCCTATCACCAAAATTCATATGAGAAGGGAAAATAATTAAAAACCTAAGAAAAGAGTTCTAGAATGAAGTCGAATCATACATATACAATAATAGTATAAAAACCATAACAAAGATGCCATAAATCCCCAAATTTGGTATCATAGTGTAAGAACCAACTAAATATATCTCAAAGTCAAAATATACAACTGATAGTCTAAAAGGAAATAGTCTATCGCTGGATATGAATAATAAGACATAAACTAATAAAGAGGAGGTAATAGATCAACTCTAGAAGCATAGATTGACTGCTCCCTAAAGTAGCTATCGTGCGGTACACTCATACCTATATCTGCACCAAAGGTCACAGTAGGGATGGGTATGATCCACATGTACCCAATAGATATCATAGGCTGACTGAGTAAATTAGAAAGTAAAGCATAGAAAATACACACTATGGACACGTTACCTACAGTAAAAAATGTCCCAAATAGTAGCCCACATCATCTCCACTAAGAATTCTACAATATTCACAGAAACCAAAAATAAAAGTACAAAAAAAAAGCACAAAGAGATAGATATCAAATCAAGAACAAAAGTATAACATAGAATGTACAAAATGTATGAAATACAATGAATATGATGTTGTTCATATGATGATGTGATGTATAAGGTTGTCTCACAACCTTCGTTTACACATACCAAGCTGTGCTCCCGAGGTAGGATCCATAGGGAGTTCATCAACCCATATATAATCGAATATCCCATACCAATACAATATTTATAACTCCTCTCTAACATATAAATCAGTGGAGGGTTTTTATAGATGTCACATTTTCTATCAGAAAAAGTCAGTATTTCCATGGTGGTACCAATGTTTCATGAATGTGTATGATATAAGGATGTAATACTCACAACCACTGAGAATAAGAATTTCAAAATCCAACCAATATACCAACCATATGAGCCTCAAATATATGCTAACAATATATGAATCCAAGATAGTCGATAAACCAATAAACTAAGATATACAAAAATATGTCATTTGATACCACGTAAATACAAACTTAGACATTTTCCACCAACAAATAACAAATTATATAATTACTACGCCAATATCATCATATAAGACCCCACATGGTCACACATAGCAAATAATGTCTCAAAACTACTATAACAACCACACGTGACCCTATATGGGAACACAATAGTAGTAAATCCATATTTATTATTAGTTCCAACACCCATAACCTGATTTTATATCAATATTAATTACCCATCCAAGTTCAAAGAAAGTTAAGTCATAACCTACCTCAAATAAAGAAAACCCAATCTGAAAGCCTTTAACATGGAGCCTCCCCTTTACAAATCGAGTCAAAATCAACTACAACATAGAAATATAAAATGTGCACGTCAAAAATCCAACGATACCTATATATCCTATTTTAGGGTCGGGATTAAAATGGACCCCCAAAATGGGTTTTCAAAAAAGAAGGCTAAAATTGAAATTTTAGACCCAAAATAAATTACCCATGATCAAAGGAATCCATAGAATAAAAACCAAGTAAAAATAGGTTGAAACTGGGGTTTAGATCGAAGAATTACTAATTTAGGCCTTCCAAACCAAAATCCCATATTCTACTTGTGGAATTGAGTTTTAACAAGATTTAAATAACAAGAAACAAACATAAATTATTGAGGTTTGGATTTAAAGCTTACCATAGTTTGAAAATGGAATAAATCTCCCAAAAGCTTTAAAACCTGAAGCTTCAAGTCTTAAAAATTGTGAAAATTGAGAAAAAGGGTACATATATCACCTAAGGCCCATTAAAGCAGGTCATGGGTGTCTTTAACAGTCATTGCTAAAATGCCCAGGCACCGCTAAAGCAGTACCCACACAATGGTGCCAGGGCTGCTTAAGAGAACAGATGACGCTAAAGCGGCAAGCTTGTCGCCAAAGTGGCACTTGGTAGTTGGTAGGGCTACTTAAGTGCCAAATGGCTGCTAAAGCACCCTCTACTAAAATACCCGAAGGGCCACTTTAGTCACACCATCTTCAATGAATCAGTTGGAGACTTGGAAAATTCCAAGTCTCTATGAACCCCTTGGAATTCACTCAAAATCCTGAGAATGCAAATGAAAAATGCTACCCTATAAAATTCAATGCTCCAGACTCTATGGCGATATTGAGTTTTTGAAAAAAATGACATTTTCACAAATTTGACCCCGAAACCCCATTTCACAACTTTTTGAATCGATAATCAAAATTAGATACAAAGATGTAAAACCATATAAATCATGTTACCAACCTAAAATCGACGCTCTTAATCTGCTGTCATAGTCCATTTTACTATCTAATGCACTAAACAATAAACATTGATCAAAGTCAACCAATAAGCTTTTTTAACCACCCAAAATCACAATCTCACACAAATCACACCAAAATACATTGAGAACCATTCCACTCATCCACACACTCCATAAATACCACAAAACAATCACGGAGAGGGGAAAAATAGTCAGATCATATAGAAATAAATAAGTCATAAAAAATACCAAAGGTCTACTCATTACAAATTTATAAGGAAAGAGAAGAATTTGATAGGGTAAATCAATCCACAATGATCAAGAAGTGTTGAATTATATTACCTTAGCCTGAATGGATGATTTCCCAGAATTTCCACACTCCAAGCTCCAATAATGGTTGAAAAAAGGTTTTGACTCATAATTTTAGTCAAAAATTATGAAAAGCAAAATGAGTATTCTTGAAAAATAAGAAACATCAAGTTATAAGCACATAGACAATGATTATACAAGAAAAATTCATTAAGAATCATCAAAATCGAAGCTTCTTAGCTCCCAAAATGTCAAAAATATGAAATAGGCCCAGTTTGGGTCTTATACTCAGTGATGGCCGCTAAAGCGACAGTTTGACAACTAAATCAATCTTTTCAGGTGATAAAAATACTACTAAAGTTATCAAATGGCCTCTTTAGCAGTTCTTCAAATGGTCAACGGCCTCTAAAGTGGACACACTAACACCAACAACCTTCAAAACTTATTTTTGATGATCAAAACTCATCCAAACCCCAATAAACATGAACCATTAGTGCAAATTGATCGATCATAAAACTTGTTTCGGATCCAATGGAGTCATGAGATTTAGGAAAAATATCACTTACAATAAATTAACTCCCGAAAAACTCTTTTTGGTAATTTTAACTAATTTTTGTGTAAACACTTAAAAGAAAATACAAAGTCTTGGGATCCAACTAACTATGCTACTAACGTAAAATTGGCATCAATGATGCCACTAAAATTTCCATCTAAGGTTGCTGTGATAAAATATGGGTCTCATACCTAAAAATTTATGCCAAACAAAATCCAACCAATAGCCCAAAATGAGTTCAGAAGCCTCAGGATCCAAATCAAGGATTCCCCTTGACTAAATAACCAATATGGAGCTAAAAACACTATCAAATTTCTCATTTGAGGTCATTTACTAGGATTTTTGGTTCGACATCCATTCCTTAATAATGATAACTTTAAAGTAGAAAAATGAGCCTAAAATCCAAAGGAGCTGCTTGATAACCAAACTGGTAGTTCCAGCAAGTTATTATGACCTGTAGCCACTGTGGGAAGCTGAAAATGCCAAAAATATGCATAAATTGAGGAAATGACCTAGATAGTTATTACAATATCAACTACTAAAAGAACTTTTATTCAAGAGAGTCAATGGATAGAACGATCTTGAAAGAACAAGGTACTGGGCCTATATTTCCTGAGCATGATTTCCAAGATAACCACTAAGAATAAACAATGATTTCACCAAAGGTATCCCCTTTTCACCAACTTCCATACTTCACTTTCCTAATAGCCAGTACTCAACCTCAACAACCAGATGGCCTTCAACTAAAATGAGAACGACTATTGTATGCAAATCCAAACCACCACACACTGACATCACAATAAAATAAACACAAACAAGAAAGAACTCAACAAGCTAAAGGCCACCCAAGGCATGAGCTATACCACCAACTCCCAATTTTAAATCTAACATTACTTTGCCTCGTTAAATTGGATATCTACAATGAACTACATAGAATATCATCTTATCCTAACCATGCAATCATATCGAACTAACCTTAAGAGACTGAAGCTGATCAATCTAAAATCCATATCGGCAAACGTATGAATAAGTCCATATGATGATACTTGAATATATAATTTGAGATGATCAAAACTTGCAGTCTCTTGCCAAGGATGCAACTAGTCCAAATGACTATAAAACCCAGTAATCAGGAATCCAAAGCACAAACTCTTAAAATCAAATGATCCTCTCTAGCGTGTCCCACAAACTAAGGGTGAAACCATGTTATGTCCAAATTGAGCACACCTTTCCTGCTATGATGGCAATCAAAAATTCTGATGAAAACTGAGAATCAAGATCAAGAGCTGTAAAAATAATACCATGTGCCAATGGACTATCATTTGGGAATCTATCAAGAATACCCTATCTAAACTAAAGAAAATTGAGTCAGTAGTATCACAACCTAAATTAGGGTCTAGTCGTGTTGGGTTCCTCAAGTCCAACAAGGATCGATAACCACCCCCAATACCCAACCATAACCGCCTTGTACCCTATGTCTGATGAATTTTGAACCTATAAAAAGATAAAATGATTAATACTCAAGGACAATAATGGAGTCCATAACCATAACCAACCAATTATAGAATCAAATATCCAATCAGTGTCATCCCTAATACCAATACCAAAGCAAAGGTTGACATAAATACTGACGCCACCCTTGCCCAAAGTAGTTACATAAACCCTCTAACCAAAAATAAAGAATATTCTTTCCAGACATTTCCTCGACCATAGCCAACACCAAAGCCCAAGAAATAATCAAAAGTATGAAAAGATTTCCATAGCATGAAATGGAGTTTTTTCGAGTATGGAAGATCACCACTTCAGTCTGACACAAATGTTGTCCCCAAATCCAATCACTTAGCAAGAGACGTAGTATGGCTGGTTTCTGTATCACGTGATACAACGACTAAAGACAAGTTAGCAGGTGAAAGATAGCATGTAATCAAGAATAAGGGTAAAATAATTCCATTATTCAAAACCAAAGTAAATAAACATATGAAATCACATACATATATACATATATACCATGCTGGGAAAGGGAACTGTGTTTAGCATGCACTTAAAACTTTAACCTAGGCTATGCAGCTTGACTGTCCAAAACCACCCACGAGCTATATGGATCCAGTGTTACACCTTGAACAGGCCCCAGTGCATGTCTCACACGAACTGGAGATATCATAGGGGATGGGGATTCTCGTGTACCATTCTTCCTCCACGATACATATATACAAGAATAACTTAGGGGATTCCTGTGTACCCCTCAAGTATATGGTCACCATAACCAATCTTCATGTCGGCGAACATGAGTTTCTAGTGCCTATCTAACGGACTCACACCTTTACGGTTAGTTATCACAACCCACTATTATTGTCCAATTAAATCATTTAACACATAACCAAACTACAAATTCTAAAATTAATTGCCAAGGCATTATGTAGTGGTATCGTCATACTGACTATAGCTTGCAAGCAATGTCATTATCCAATACCTAGGGGATTCCATGTACTCCATAAGATTTCCAATCAACCAAAGCCATGGATAGCAAGGCCTTTCCAATTAATTTAATTCAATCAAACCATTTTTGGGTTCTATTACCATATTATGCAATACAAGAATTTCAATAAATGTCAAACTATGTGACAAAAGACATTCCCATTGGTATTTTAATAAACATGTTGAGGGCATCGAGTTTCCAAAACCAAAAACCAAGAACCAATTAACCACTCCCATTCAGCCACATGTTCAAACCAATATTATAATATGAAAAGCCATCAATAGAACATGGAAAATGTTATCCAACCAAGAATAATCAAAACCCCAAAATATTTTTAAAAGCCAACACAAACCCCCTATAATGCCATGGAAACCATTAAGTAAAACATGATTTTAGTTTAACTAGAAATGAGGGAGTAGTAACATTCCTTAGATACCAAAGAAGACGGAGAGAAACCACCCCTGAGAGCCTAAATTTACTACTTTGAGGAAACCCTAGCCTCTTTTTTATCCAAGAGCTTGAGATATATTTAAGAGTGTTTTAAGAATGTTCGATTTAGGAATATTATTTTGATAAAGTCCCAAGAGTATTTTAAGTGTTGAGTCAAAAGTGGTGAAGAGGGTAAATGTCTCGAATACCCCTATCTTGAACTGGAAAAATTCCCATAGGTGGGTATAATTGGACCCTTCCAGTTGTACCTACTTCATACACGTGGTAACATCCTATCTTACCCAAAATAGAAAGTTAGAAATCCGCACACTGTCCACCATACGACTTCTCTTGCCCCACTCGTACCCATAACATATGAGTAGTACCCATAAATTGTATCCACGACAGAATCAAAGGGGTTGGACACTGGACTACGTACGAATACACCTTACCACTCGTACCCTATCCTTACAAATCTTAGTATGCCACTCATACTCAAAGCCAAGTTAAGTTACCCAGTTTAAGATTAAGTGAAGGACCAACCCAATGACACTTCACCAACTATATGACTCGTACCCCCTAATAGAAACCTGACCACCAAACACTGGACATCCTATGAGTTGGGTTAACTAACCCTTACTGCCACCATACAACTCGTATGATGAGTGGTATCAAGAACAAAAGGGTCAAGACTCAGGAAATTTCCAGGGGACAAAACATAGGGTGTTTCAATTCTTCCCCACTTGGATCATTAATCCTCAAATAATGGAATAAGGCAGTACAACCATGATTTACACCCAAACAAGCATGATTTACACACAAACTGCTATCTCTAACCATTAACTAAGTTAGAACATAAAGATGTAAGGAAGTCAATCTTTTCTTTAATAAAGTTTGAAAATAAAGACGTTAAGAAACACGCATAACTTCAACATAAATCTTTAAAGAAGAAAACATGAATGGATACTTGGACTTTATGTGCTATTCAGCTTCCCAAGTAGCCTTTCCAACCTATAGGTTCCTCCATAGAACCTTTATCGAGGCCATATCCTTGGTCTACAATCGACAAACTAATGATCTAAGATCTCAATTGGGATCTCTTCATAAGATAGGGAATTCAAAATACCAATATCCTTGATAAGCATAATTTGAGACGAATCATCCATACACTTTCTTAACATAGAGAAAAGGAAAACCGGGTGAATGGAGCTCAAATTAGAAGGCAACTCCAACTCATACGCAACATTACCAACCCTCTTCACAAAGTACCGACCAATATACCAGGGACTGAGCTTCTTTTTATTACTAATGATAATTCTAAAGTAGAAAAATAAGCCTAAAATCCAAAGTAGCTGCTTGATAACCAAACTGGTAGTTCCACTAAGTCATAATGACCTGTAGCCACTGTGGGAAGCTGAAAATGTCAAAAATATGCAAAAATTGAGAAAATGACTAAGATGGTTATTACAATATCAACTACTAAAATGACTTTTATTCATGAGAGTCAATGGATAGAACGATCTTGAAAGAACAAGGTACTGGGCCTATATTCCCAGAGCATGATTCCCAAGATAACCACTAAGAATAAGCAACGGTTTCACCAAAGGTATCTCTTTTTCATCAACTTCCTTACTTCACTTTCTAAATAGCCAGTACTCAACCTTAACATCCAGATGGCCTTCAATTAAACTGAGAACGACTAATGTATGTAAATCCAAACCCCAACACACTAACATCACAATAATATAAACACAAATAAGAAAGAACTCAATGAGATAAAAGCCACCCAAGGCATGAGCCATAACACCAACTCCAAATTCCAAATCCAACATTCCTTTACCTCGTTAAATTAGATATCTACTATGAACTAAATAGAATATCATTTGATCCTAACCATGACATCATATCAAACTAAACTTAAGAGACTATAGCTGATCAATCTAAAATCCATACCAGCGAGCGTATGAATAAGTCCATATGATGATACTTGGATATATAATTTAAGATGATTAAAACTTGCAATCTCTTGCCAAGGCTGCAACTAGTCCAAATGACCATGAAAACCAATAATCAGGATTCAAAGCACAAACTCTTGAACTTAAATAATCCTCTCTAGAATGTCCCACAAACTAAAGATGGAACTATGTTAAGTCCAAATTGAGCACACCTTTCCTGCTATGATGGAAATCGAAAATTCTAATGAAAACTGAGAATCAAGGTCAAGAGCAGTAAAAAAATACCATGTGCCAATGGACTATCATTCGAGTATCTATCAAGAATACCCTATCTAAACTAAAGAAAATTGAGTCAGTAGTATCACAACCTAAACTAGGGTCTAGTCGTCTTGGGTGCTTCAAGTCCAACAAGGATCGATAACCACCCCCAATACCCAACCATAACCACCTTGTACTCCATGTCTGATGAATTTTAAACATATAAAAAGATAAAATGGTTAATACTCAAGGACAATAATAGAGTCCATAACCATAACCAACAAATAATACAATCAAATATCCAATTAGTGTCAGCCCCAATACCAATACCAATGCCAAGGTTGACCCCAATACTGACACTACCCATGCCCAAAGTAGTTATATAAACTCTCTAACCTAAAACAAAGAACATTCGTTCAGGATATTCCCTCGACCATAGACAACACTAAAGCCTAAGAACTAATCAAAAGTATGAAAAGATTTCCATAGCATGAAATGGAGTTTTTTCAATATGGAAGATCACCACTTCAGTCTGACACAAATGTTGTCCCTAAATCCAATCACTAAGCAAGAGGAGTAGTATGGCCGGTTTCTATATCACGTGATACAATGCCTTAAGATAGGTTAGCAGGTGAAAGCCAACATGTAATCAAGAATAAGGATAAAATAATTCCATTATTCCAAACCAAAGTAAATAAACATATGTAATCAGATACATATATACATATATGCCATGCCGGGAAAAGGAACTGTGTTTAGCATGCACTTAAAACTTTAACTTAGGCTATGCAGCTTGACTTTCCAAAACCCCCCACGGGTTGTATGGGTCCAGTGTTACCCCCTGAATAGGCCCTAGTGCATGTATCGCATGAACAAGAGATATCATAGGGGATGGGGATTCCCGTGTACCATTCTCCCTCCACGGTACATATATACAAGTATAACTCAGGGGATTCTTGTGTAGCCTACAAGTATATGGTCACCATGACCAACCCTCATGTTGGCGAACATTAGTTTCCAGTGTCTGTCCATCGGACTCACACCTTTACGGTTAGCTATCACAACCCGCCATTATTGTCCAATTAAAACATTTAACACATAACCAAACTACAAATTCTAGAATTAATTACCAAGGCATTATGTAGTGGTATCGTGATACCGACTATAGCTTGCAAGTAATGTCATTATCCAATACCTAGTGGATTCTCATGTACCCCACAAGATTTCTAATCAACCAAAGCCAAGGATAGAAAGGCCTTTCCAAATAATTTAATTCAATCAAACCATTTTAAGGTTCTATTACCATATTATGCAATACAAGGATTTCAATAAAAGTCAAACTATGTAACAAAAAACATTCTCATTGGTATTTTAACAAACATGTTGAGGGCATAGAGTTTCCAAAACCAAAAACCAAGAACCAATTAACCGCTCCCATTCAACCACATTTTCAAACCAATATTATAACATGAAAACCTATCAATAGAACATGGAAAACATTATCCAACAAAGAATAATCAAAACCCCAACATATATTTAAAAACCAAGACAAACCCACTATAATGCCATGAAAATCATTAAGTAAAACATGCTTTTAATTTAACTAGAAATGAGGAAGGAGTAACATTCCTTAGATACCAAAGAAGACTGAGAGAAACCACCCTTGAGAGCCTTAATTTACCACTTTGAGGAAACCCTAGCCTCTTTTCGAACCAAGAGCTGGAGAGATATTTAAGAGTGTTTGATTTAGGAATAGTACATTGATAAAAACCCAAGAGTATTTTAAGTCGTTGAGTCGAAAGAGGTGAAGAGGGTAAGTGTCCCAAATACCCTTAACTTGAACTAGTAAAATTCCCATAGGTGGGTACAAGTGGAACCCTCCAGTCGTACCCACATCATACATGTGGTACCATCCTATCATACCTAAAATAAAAAGTTGGAAATCCGCACACTATCCACCATACGACTCTTCTTGCCCCACTCGTACCCATAACATATGAGTAGTACTCGTAAGTTGTATCCACGACAAAATCAAAGGGGTTAGGCACTGGACTACGTACGATTACACCTTACCACTCATACCCTATCCTTATAAATCCTAGCAAGCCATTCATACTCAGAGCCAAGTTAAGTTACCCAGTTTAAGATTAAGCGAAGGACCAACCCAATGGCCTTTCACCAACTATATGATGCGTACCCCTAACCATAACCATAATAAAAACCTAACCACCAAATAATGAACACCGTATGAGTTAGGTTAACCGACCCTTACCGTCACCATACAACTCATATGATGAGTGGTATCAAGAATAAAAGGGTCAAGACTCAGGAAATTTCCAGGAGAAAAAACCTAGGGTGTTTCAATTATACCCCACTTGGATCATTAATCCTCAAATGATGGAATAAGGCAGTACAACTATGATTTACATCCCAACTCATCAGCTCTAACTATTTACTAAGTTAGAAAATAAAGATGTAAGGAAGTCAATCTTTCCTTTAATAAAGTTTGAAAGCAAAGACATTATGAAAAATGCATAAGTTCAATATGAATTTTTGAAGTAGAAAACATGAATGGATACTTGTAACTTATATGCTATTCAACTTCCCAAGTAGCCTCTCCAACCTATAGGTTCCTCCATATAATCTTTATCGAGGCTACATCCTTGGTATATAATCCATGAACTAATGATCTAAGATCTCAATTGGGATCTCTTCATAAGATAGGGAATTCAAAATACCAATATCCATGATTGGCATAATTTGAGATGAATCACCCATATACTTTCTTAACATAAAGAAAAGAAACACAAGGTGTATGGAGCTCAAACTAAAAGACAACTCCAAATCATATGCAACATTACCAACCCTCTTCAAAACAAAGTATAGACCAATATACCTAGGATTGAGCTTCCTCTTATTACTAAACCGCATCACTCCCTTCATGTGACATACATTTAACAATACCTAGTTCCGAACATCAAACTTGAACTCTCTTTCCCTAACATCTGCATAGGACTTTTGGCATCTTTAGGCAGTCTTAAGTCTATCTTGAATCACCTTCACCTTCTTCATGTCTTGGTGAACATAATCCAGTCCATACATCTTTGCCTCACCAACCTCAAACCACCCAATAATAGACCTATATCTCCTGCCATACAATGCTTCAAATGGGGCCAGCCCAATTCTAGAGTGGTATCTATTATTAGAAGCTAACTATATAAGAGGTAAATGCTTAACCCAACTATCGTCATTGTCAATCACACAATCTCTAAGCAAGTCTTTCAACATCAGAATAGTCCTTTCCGTTTGCCCATCTAATTGTAGGTGAAAAGCAGTACTAAGACTTACCTTGGTCCCCAAGCCTTTTTGTAACGACTGCCAAAAGTAAGATCAAAACTGCGTATTATGATTCGAGATGATAGAAAGAGGTACCCTATATAACTTTAAGATCTCATGGAGATGCAACCTTGCATAATTCTCAGTCGAGAAGTTAGTCCTCACTGGAAAAAAGTGAGCTGACTTTGTCAACCTATCAATGATGCCCCAAACCGAATAAAATTGGTTCTTAGATTAAGAAATTTCAATAATGAAATCCATGTTGATCACTTCCCACTTATATTCAGGCAACTTAATTTCTTGATAAAATCCCCCAAGCCTTATGTGCTCAACTTTCACTTGCTGACACACTATAAACTTGGACACAAAATAAACCATATATATTTCCATATTGTTCCATCAATACATCTCCATAAGGTCACGATACATTATCTTTGAACCAGGATGAACAATCTAGCACAACTTATGTGCTTAAGCCAAGACCCTTTCTCATAAACCATTGGTGTTGGGAACATATAATCTTCCTTGGTGATGCAAGGTACCATGATACAATACAAATAAGGATGGCACCAAAACATCATAAAAATAGTCCACAAATAAGAACAATCCAAGGACCAAATGGGGTCCAACTCTTAAGTTTGAGAACAAGCATAAGATGACAAGATGTAAGGTGTTCAATACCTATTTTCAGCCAACCCAAACTAAGTTAACCAACAATAAGATGAGAATACAAAATGAACAACAATAACATTGAAACAACAACAAACACATGGTTACAAAATCCACAACACTACACGATTTCAATGAAACAAAGCGGATAGATTGATAGACTACATGAAGGTCTAATCTTAAGAACCCAAGAGCCTATTCCACTCTTGGACCCTTAACACTATGCACAACAATGCACCTATCTCTTACATTGAAACTAGAGGGACCTCAATCTCCTAAGCATCCAATGTTTCCAAGCTTGAATCCAACACGAGTGATTCCACACTCAAGTTGATTTCCCTAGTTACAATTTTAGCCAAAGAGGGCCATTCTCTCAAGAGTGATGTTTCTAAGTGTTACACTTTCATATTCAATAAAAACTAACGAATGAAACCCGTAAAAGGTACTATTTATTGCTATTATAAAAATAGAAGCTAATCAAAAGGTCCTTTTAATGAAATGTGACCAAGGGAGCCCTTGGAGTGCAAGATTAGGGTAGAGTTTGGTGTGATACAAGGCCTTCTCCATACTTTACTTGGATACTATGTTGGATAGGTCCAATACATTCTCACATACGTGAATCCTCGTGGTCGTACATGTATCATCTTCCTCTTTTTGAAAAAGATTTGACCTTGAATCCATACCTTGCAAAATTAAGAGAAGACACACAAGCACACATCTTCATGACATGAGGGTTTGGGTTAGCTAAAATAATAACATTAACACGCCATGCCGAGGTGGAAAAAACTTGAACTATGTCCATGGGTCCTTTGTATTAAACATAGACAAACTATTCTAAATGTTACAAAAGAACTGGCTCGAATATATATCAAAATAAATAACATCATATAAGACCCCACATGGTCACACATAGCAAATAATGTCTCAAAACTACTATATCAACCACACGAGACCCTATATGGGAATACAATAGTAGTAAAGCCATATTCATTATTAGTTTCAACACCCATAACATGATTTTATATCAATATTAATTACTGATCCAAGTCCAAAGAAAGTTAAGCCATAACCTACCTTAAATAAAGAAAACCCAATTTAAAAGCCTTTAACATGGAGCCTCCCCTTTACAAACCGAGTCAAAATCAACTACAACATACAGATATGAAATTTGCACGTCAAAAAGCCAACGATACCTATATTTCCTATTTTAGGGTCTGGATTAAAATGGAACCCCAAAATCAGTTTTCAAAAAAGAAGGCTAAAATTGAAATTTTAGACCTAAAATAAATTACCCGTGATCAAAGGAATCCATAGAATAAAACCCAAGTAAAAATAGGTTGAAATTGGGGTTTGGATCAAAGAATTACTAATTTAGGCCTTTCGGACCAAAATCTCATATTCTACTTTTGGAATTGAGTTTTAATAAGATTTAAATGACAAGAATCAAAGAAAAATAATTGAGGTTTAGATTTAAAGCTTAACCAAGCTTGAAAATAGAATAAATCTCCCAAAAGCTTTAAAACCTGAATCTTCAAGTCTTAAAAATTGTGAAAATTGAGAAAAAGGGTACATATATCACCTAAGGGCTGTTAAAGTAGTTCAT
The DNA here is from genome assembly GCF_002878395.1 of Capsicum annuum. NCBI lineage: Eukaryota > Viridiplantae > Streptophyta > Magnoliopsida > Solanales > Solanaceae > Capsicum > Capsicum annuum. Next base: position 141,516,739 of record NC_061114.1, read on the forward strand.
TGGTTTCTTTAGCAGTCATTGCTAAAATGCCCAGGCACAGCTAAAGCGGTACCCACACAATGTTTCCAGGGCTGCTTAAGCGAACAGATAATGTTAAAGCAGCAAGTTTGTCGCCAAAGTGGCACTTGCTAGCTGCCAGGGCTACTGATATCGCTCAAACTACACTATTGAATGGGTATAAGCGATCATTGTCAATATAAAATCCAACTAGGTTGAGGTCAAATCCCATAGGGAATAGGGTGTGAACTTCGAGTTATTTACGAAATAATTTACTAGTAGTTTGCTGTTTCTGAAAATGGGGGTTTGAGTTTCTCCGAGAATCAATTTTCACTTCTGAATTTATTGATTATAGCCAAGATTTTTTGAAATAACCAGGATTATGTTCACTAGGGCTTTCGGTACATGACATATACTAAAATTTACTCAAGGTTCTCTTGGTAGTTAGGATGACAAGCTATCTTTATTGATGGCATGCTCAAATGTCTCTCGACCTACTCAAGCATCTTATTTCCTAATCCTCTCAGACTTAGGGAATCGCTTATCACTACACAGCTTTTACCTCAGGTTAATCAACCTTGTTATAAATGCTTATTATTAAACAAAGCCTTTCCGAGTCCCTATTGATAACTCACTTCCTATTATTTATGATTTCCTTCTCAAGCAAACCAAAGTAGGTACTCCTATTGTTTGCAACCAACACACGTAAATTATAGTCTCAGAGTTATCAAGAAATCCTAACACCTATTAAACCTTGAATAATTAATTTGTCACCTTATCATGACCTAACACTAGATTCAATAATCTAGGTTAAAAGAGTTTAGCTACTTATGATGCATAAAACAAGCGTGCAATTTGAATTAATAACTGAAAGGATTAACTTACAATGATGAATGAAATTGAAAGTGAACTTGTATTTTAATCACACAGCAAAACACTGAAATATTATTCATGAGATAGGAAGGAAAGAATATCATTTTTTCTCTTCTATAATAGATGAATTAATTGTCTGATGCATCCTGCTCAAAACCCTAAAAGTGCTATAAATACTTTATTCTAAATAAGGAAACAAAAATTAAGGTTTCAGTTTTCTCTTCGGAATAGACGATAGTGATCTTGACAGCGTGTCAGACGTGTGAAAGATGTTATCAAAAATTCTAGTGAATTGTTATCTTTTGACTATTCTGATGACAAATCTCATGGCATATCAAATATGTGATGGCGTGTTAAAAATGTCTTCACATTTTCACTGGAAATCAACATGATCTACTTCATGTTGACGGTAATTTTGATACCTCGTCACAGATATAACGATACTTCCAAAACGTCATCATATTTCATCTCAGCTCCTCAGGTTCTGTCTAAGCTGGACGGTAACTTTGACAGCTTGTCACATGTATGACGACGCTTCAGAAATGGTGTCAGCTACACTTTATCTTATTCGCACCAGATTTTAGCTAATTTATTCTTCTTTTCTTTGGTTTTCTCCCCGATCACTTATATCTGCATTAAAATAATAAAAACAATCAAAAACAACAAAAATTGCTTAAGGATTCACAATTATTTAGAGTTAAAAGTTTCAAATGTATTAGCATCTAGTCACCCATCAACACCCTCAACTTAAAATAATTGCTTGTCCTCAAGCAATTAAAACATAACTAGGAAGATACAAAGTATAATCGGCAGTTACTCATTCACATAAGCTCAAACACACTTTACCTTCTCTAAGGTCAACTATTTCAAACTCAACTGTGTATGCTATTGAAAAACAACCTTATAGCACACAGGAATCAAGTTTTGGCATAAATTCAGCAACACCATGCATATAAAAGCATTGCACTATCCAAATAAGTTTACAACTGGCAATACACTCAGTAGGCCCTCACAACAAGGAAATCCCTTTTTCACTCATATTAGATATCACTTAATCACATAGGGATAATCAAGAGACACGCACCCTAAGAAAATATTTCCAATCATTGCATGTCATCTGGCATATGCTTGCCCTTATCTTCATTACCAAGGTGTTCAGACAGGTAAGCTAGGATTACTATAGGTCTTTTTCTCAGCTTGTAATGTAGGCTTGGGGCTGGAATTATGTTCATGGCTATTTAAAGTGACTAAGCCTCCTTGATACTACACTACTCTTTTGGGGTCCTGCCTCTTAGCCTTTTTCTATTTTTCATTCATTCTTGATCACTCACTTTCTGAATGAGTGCGGTCTTTTTAACACTTAGTGTTTTCTCTTCACCATTTTTTTTTGCTTATTCTTTTTCTACCTCATCAGGATTTAAAATTCTTTTTCTTTTTAATCAAGCATTCTACATACTTATTATACATCAGCACCCTTATGATAGCCACCCTCAACTTAGGCTGTTTACCTGAGTTAAGGTACACAGTATCCAAGGAGAACCAGGGCCAAAATAGGTTCATTGTGATATAAATGGGAAGGTGATAGGTGTCATAACAAGAAATGGTCATTAAAGCTAAAAAAATAAATAGGGTCAAGGGATATCATGCATTTAGGGAAGGTCTTTTAGGCTAAAAGTGGACTAAACGGCAAACATGGCCTATGATCCTTTCTTCACCCCATCCTTCAACCTAGGCAAGAAAAACCAGGAAAGTTCTAGCTTCAACATACAATAGGAACTCACTAAACCTTTCACACACATGGCACACGAGCATATCACCAGTTACTACTGTTTTAGTTTATGGAAGCTGTTCAACAAAAAGTCTAATGTTACCAGAACTAATGCCACAACAAAGATTCATAATGGTCATAACCAGATGCAATTCACAAATTTATAAAATCAGATCAATGGAGAAATTTTCAAAAATCACAAATACATGTTACTGCCTCAAGTATTTCTTTTGTTCCTAATTATCTACAATTTTTTTCTTTTTTTTTACAACAACATATTCCCTACACCCTCAACTTAAGATTGAAAGTACAATGAAATAGGGATTTAAGGCATACCTGAAGTGAGTCAAGCATCAAAATCATGGGTCCTCGACCCTGTCGTAGTCTTATATTCAGTAAAAACTTTTTGTTGTTCTGGTGCAGCTGCCCTACTAGAGGAGGCTCCTATAACCCTTGCTTGCAGGGCTTCTTCCCACTTCTAATTGTCCTCTAGGGACGCTTTTATGGCCTTCTTTAAATTTAATTCTTTGTCAGTAGCTTCTACTTCATCACTTGCTTGCACTATCTTTTCTGTGACAACTTTCTCAACTTTTTTTTCCGCTTTCTTCTTTACCTTTCCTTCTTATTTGCTATCAGTATCTTTTCTCTTATTTTTACTTTCTTCTGGTTCCTTTTCTCCTTTCTCTTTGGTGAGTCTACAGTGAGATCAAGAAAGGGAATTTCACCCTCATACTCATCTATACCGGTATCTGTCGGTACTATGAATTGGTGTTTCTATAAGATTTGCACATCTGCTTTGACTTTGCTCAGTACGGTCCTGAACTGTGCCATCTCTGTACCTGACATCTCTTTTGTTCGGGCATCAAACTTGTTATCTAATTCCATGACCTTTCCAGGAAGATTTGAATAAGGCTTAAGAGCAGCCTTTATTCTCTTATCCACTATAGAAGCAAATTGTTTGGCAAAAAGTTTCAACTGATCCTCACACCATTGCACTTGCGTTGCTATCTTTCTAAAATTTGGCACGTTGAAAGCAATGCCTGTTAGTACTGTAGAGGTTGAAGTAGTCGGCTCACTTTGAGGCACTGAGCCTGCCTAAGCTAAAAATACTGGTGGTGGTGGTACAGCTTCAGAGCTTTGCACCCCTACATCTGGTGCTGAAACAGTCTCAGTGATTGGAGGATCTGCTGCACCAACTGTATCTCGATCAAGTCTCAAGCCCGACTGAAGTTTATCTTTTCTAACAGGGTTGTGGGTCTTCTTGGTATGTAACTCATCATCAATACCTGCAATCTCAAGTACATTAGTTGCTTCACACAACCTAGTAATCAGACATAGGAATGGATATGAAGCATCGTGTCTTCGAGCTGAATCTTGATCTCTTTCGCTATTATTTCTCTGAAATCCAAGGGAGTTCTAGCCATTAAGTTTGCAACCAATATCGCTCGATCATCCGCTAATATGTTGTCTCCCTCAGTGGGTATTAGATGAATCTGCACTAAACCCCACCAAAATCTTGCCTCTGAATTTAGGGATTCTTTGGTTATTTTTTCTATAGTATTATTCAGCCACTCAGGTTCTCTATCTTCTATGAGAGTCGCTAGCCATTTGCACTGATTTTACCAATACATTAATCGGGCATAGAAGGTAGGTAAAGTGGCTCGTGGGACAAAGGCTGGCCTATGAAGGAACCTATTTATAGTTCTGTCTGATATATCCAACATCACCCCACGTACTGAAACTTTGGTCAGTAAAGGCTTATCTAAAGTTCTATCCCCATCTTGGCATATATTTTCCACTGTAGCCTAGTAGTTCGCGTAGAACTCCCGGACTAACGAAGGAAAGTAAGAATTGCTTCCTCTAGTAGTCCACTCCAGTCCATAATCCTTGAGTTTTTGAATCACCTCAGGGTATCTGATCAACCCTATAGTGATAATTTTCTTCTCCTCTAAAATTGGCCTTCTAGTACTTCTTTGATCAGTTTTGCGAAGTCCAACCCAAAAGATCTTTTCAGCCCCAGGGATGTGCCATCTCGCATTGTTTCTTATTTTGGGGTTTTTGAATTTCACCAAAGTTCCCCATACCGTAGAATCCTCATCACCTTGCTGCTCCGATGATGGGGATTCAGACTCAGTTTCTTCAGCTGCAGGCCTCTCAGAATTCTCATTTGCAAATTCTTGTTTAGTGTCCTCAAACTCTTGCTCAGTGTGTTCTGATCCTTGTTCCTCCAATGCTTTCTCAGATGAGGTTGTTACCTCAGTATCATCAGTATCCTCCACCTCAATAGACTTGGATGGAGGTATTGTCTTTGGACTAACCCTCTTTATTATCCATCTGAGCAATGGTTCATCGTCTTCGTAATCAGAGTCCTCATTGACAAGTTTTCGAGGTACACTCTCTTTAGCCGCTTTCTTTAGTGTGGTTGGATTCTTTTTCTTGTATGCCATGCTCAGTTCATTTTTATGTAATACATCCACAACTGAAAAGATATTCATCTCCTCTAACTACTTTATAGGAGGATGCATTTTGAATCTGGCCTCTTTTTTTTCATGCCTAAACTTTAGCTCATTGAGCTCCATATCAACAGATACTCTTCCCATGGCTAATAGTGGTCTACCCAAAATGTTGGGTACCTCAAAATCAACATCACAATCCAATATCACAAAATCTACAGGAAGAATAAAGTCATCCACCTTTATCGGCACATCATTCAATATACCAACTGATCGTTTCACTGATCTATCTGCCATTACAAGACGCATCATTGTGGGGGTAGGTTCCCCCAATCCAACCTTCTTGTAGATATCAAGTGACATCATATTAATACTTGCTATTAAGTCACATAAAGCTTTGGTAAACTTCATGGACCCAACTGTGCATGGTATGGTAAATACTCCAGGGTCAGGCTTTTTCTGCACTAAGGATTGTGAAGAAACAACACTACAGTGGTAGATGTTGTCCACCAACTCACAGCTTACAATCTAATTCATTGTTAAAAAATCCTTCATAAATTTAGCATAGTTTGGCATTTGCTTAAGTGCCTCCATCAATGGCACATTCACTGTCAGTTGTTTTAGTATTGCCACGAATTCGCTAAATTTTTCATCATCTGCTTTCTTCTTCAATTTCTGAGGAAAGGGAGGTGGTGATCTTGACATTTCTTTTAATACCACTTCCTTCACCTTATCTTTTCCTTTATCAGATGTATCAACAGAACTACTCAACTTCTCAGACTTCACTGGACTAGGTTCTTCGGGTTCATCAAAACTTACCTTATTCTCTACAGATTTGCCCACAGAAGGGCACATAACATACTACCACTCCTAGTGGTAATCTCCATGCATGAGCCATTATTCCTCGAGTTCTGAACCATATAACTAGGTAAAGTACCAGTGTTTCTCTGGTTCAGCATAGCAGAAAGTTGGCTCATCTACTATTCCAACTGCTTAATAGAAGTAGAGTGTGAGCTAATTAACTGACTGAGTGTAGAGAATTCACTCTTTATAGTAGTTACTACCGAGTTGGTAGCTTTAACTCCCTTCAAATACTTTTCCATTATATCCTCCATGGATATCTAGCCAGAGCTAGTTGTTGTAGCATCCCGACTTCTAGGAGAAACATACAAACCACTCCTTTCATTATTGTTTCTCTAATGTCCCCTCTCCATATCTTTATAATCAGGCTTATAATAGAAGTTCTGACCTTGGTTCCCTTGGCTGTTTCCTCAGAAACCCCCCTGATTACTCACATAGTTTGCCTCCACATCAGCACCTATAGAAATAGTACCCTGAGATTCCACATCCTTAACCATTTCAGTCTTGCCGGACAGCAAGTGCTTGGCCAGTAAGTCTATCTGTGTCTTTAAATGGGCCATGTCCTGGTCTCGCTCCTCGTCCCTTTTATGCTACTCTGCAGTTATACCACCAGCAATAATTGGGCTAGCCACTACAGAATCCCAAGTGTGCGAAGCCTGACTCTGTTTGGTCATTCTATTCAGCATGTCAGAAACCGCTAGAAAAGAGAGGTCAATGAACGAACCACCTGCAGCGTTGTCAATAATTAGCTTTGTCACAGAGTTGAATGCTCTGTACAAAGTCTCTATCAAATGCAAGTCCATCATGTTATGGTTCAGACATTGTGCAAGCTTCTTCTTAAATCTCTTCTAGGTTTCGTAAAATACTTCCATTGGGAGCTGTCTAAAATTACTGATCTTGTCCATCAACTGTTCCCTTCTGGAGAGTGGAAAGAACCGTTCTAAGAATGCATCGTTCAACTGTCTCCAGTTGGTTATAGAATCGGGCTCCAACTCGTTTAGCCACAATGTTGCCTCTCAAGACAGAGACAATGGAAACAACCTCAACCTAATCATATTCTGGCTTACTCCCAGATTGTCAAAAGATTTGCAAATAATGATGAAGTTCACCAAATGCATGTTTGGGTCGTCACCAGGTAAGCCTCCGAACAACCCCTTCAGATTCAGGAGTTGGATCATGGTGCTTCCTATACTGAATTTTACACCTGGTGCCAATGGTGGAGGAATGATAGCACCTATTGTACCAGCTCCATCCATTCCTTCATCATCTTCATCAGCCTCATATTGAATAGGCTATTGGCCATACCTTCCTCGGATTGGATGGTTTCTATTGACATTTTGCTGCACTAGTACAACAATTTGGTTAGCTCGCCTTGGGTTTTAAGGATTCATCATTTACTCATCACCCAAGTCTTTATTATTAGGGTTCTGGTGACATGCTTGTTGACCCATATTCTGCACATTCACCTGAGCCCTGGCCAAAGCAGCTAGTCTTTCTACCTCCTGTTGCTCAGCTATTCTTTCTAACATCTGAGGTTCCAGATTGATTGGTAATAGCGGTTCTTTGAAACTTATTATTTTCGGAATAAACAACACAGTACCTACAATAGACAAAAACAAAAAATAATTGTAAATCCAGGAAACTTAACTATTAGTAAATTTCCACACAAAAACTTTTAGTCTACAACCGTATTCCCCGGCAACGGCGCCATTTTTGATAACGCTCAAACTACACTCTTGAAAGGGTGGAAGCAATCGTTGTCAATATAAAACCCAACTAGGTTGGGGTCGAATCACACAGGGAATAGGGTGTGAACCTTGAGTTGTTTATGAAATAATTTACTGGTAGTTTGCTGTTTCCGAAAATGGGGGTTTGAGTTTCACAGAGAGTCAATTTTCACTTCTAAATTTATTGTTTGTAGCCAAGATTTTATGAAATAACCAGGATTATGTTCACTAGGGCTTCCGGTACATGACATATACTAAAATTTACTCAAGGTTCTCATGGTAGTTAGGATGACAAGCTATCTTTATCGATGGCATGCTCAAATGTCTCTCGACCTATTCAAGCATTTAATTTTCTAATCCTCTCGGACTTAGGGAATCGCTTGTCACTACACAGATTTTACCTCAGGGTAATCAACCTTATTATAAATGCTTATTATTAAACGAAGCCTTTTCGAGTCCCTGTTGATAACTCACTTCCTACTATTTATGATTTCTTTCTCAAGCAAACCAAAGTAGGTACGCCTATTGTTTGCAACTAACAGACATAAATTATATTCTCAAAGTTATCAAGAAATCCTAACACCTATTAAACCTTGAATAATTAATTTATCACCTTATCATGACCTAACCCTAGATTCCATAATCCAGGTTAAAAGAGTTTAGCTACTCATGACGCATGAAAGAAGCATGCAATTTGAATTCATAACTGAAAGGATTAACTTATAACGATGAATGAAATTAAAAGTGAACTTGTATTTGAATCACACGGCAAAACACTGAAATATTGTTCTTGAGATAGGGAGGAAAGAATATCATTTTTTCTCCTCAATAATAGATAAATTAATTGTTTGACGCATCCTGGTTAAAAACCTAAAAGTGCTATAAATACTTAATTCTAAATAAGGAAATGAAAATTAAGGTTTCAGTTTTCTCTTCGGAATAGACGACGGCGATCTTGACGGCGTGTCAAACGTCTGACAGCGTGTACAAGATATCGTCAAAGATTCCAGTGAATTGCTATCTTCTGATTCTTCTGAAGACAAATCTCATGGCGTGTCAAATATGTGACGGCGCGTGAAAAATGTCTTCACATTTTCACTGGAAATCAGCATGATCTGCTTCAGGTTGATGGCAATTTTGACGCCTCGTCACAGATTTGACAGCGCTTCCGAAACGTCGTCACATTTTATCTCAACTCCTCAAGTTCTGTCTAAGCTTGATGGAAACTTTGACAGCCTATCCTATGTCTGACAATGCTTCAGAAATTGCGTCAGCTACACTTTAGCTTATTCGCACTAGATTTCAGCTGATTTATTCTTCTTTCCTTTGGTTTCCTCCCCGATCACTTGTATCTGCGTTAAAATAATAAAAACAATCAAAAACAACAAAAGTTTCTTAAGGCTTCACAATTATTTAGAGTTAAAAGCCTTAAATGTGTTAGCATCGGCTCACACATCAGCTGCTTAAGTACAAATGGCTGCTAAAGAACCGTCTACTAAACTACCCAAAGGGCCACTTTAGTCACACCATCTTCAATGAATCAGTTGGAGTCTTGGAAAATTCCAAGTCTCTGCGAACCCCTTGGAATTCACTCAAACTCCTGAGAATGCAAATGAAAAATGCTACCCTATCAATTTCAATGCTCTAGACTCTATGGTGATATTGAGTTTTTGAAAAAACAACATTTTCACAAAATTGGCCCCAAGACCCCATTTCACAACCTTTTGAATCGATAGTCAAAATTAGATACAAAGACATAAAACCATACAAATCATGTTACCAACCTAAAATCCATGCTCTTAATTTGCTGTCGTAGTCCATTTTGCTATCTGATGCACTAAACAATAAACGTTGATCATTGTCAACTAATAAGCTTTTTTAACTACCCAAAACCACAATCTCACACAAATCACACCAAAATACATTGAGAACCATGCCACTCATCCACACACTCCATAAATACCATAAAACAACCACGAAGAGAGGTAAAATAGTCAAATCATATAGAAATGAATAATTCATAAAAAATACCAAAAGTCTAGTCATTACAATTTTATAAGGAAAGAGCAGAGTTTGATAAGGTAAATTAATAAAAAATGATCAAGAAGTGTTGAATTTTATTACCTTAGCCTCAATGGATGATTTCCCAGAATTTCCACGCTCCAAGCTCCAATAATGGTTGAAAAAAGGTTTTGACCCATAGTTTTAGTCGAAAATTATGAAAAGCAAAATGAGTATTCTTGAAAAATGAGAAACATCAAGTTATAATCGCATAGACAATGATTATACAAGAAAAATTCATTAAGAATCATCAAAATCAAAGCTTCTTAGCTCCTAAAATGTCAAAAATATGAAATAGGCCCAATTTGGGTCTTATACTCAGCGATGGCCGCTAAAGCGGCAGTTTGACAACTAAAGCAATCTTTTAAGGTGATAAAAATACTACTAAAGTTATCAAATAGCCTCTTTAGCAGTTCTTCAAATGGTCAACAACCGCTAAAGTGGCCACACTAACACCAACAACCTTCAAAACTTATTTTTGATGCTCAGAATTCATCCAAAACCCTATGAACATGAACCAGTAGTGCAAATTGATCGATCATAAACCATGTTTCAGATCCACTAGAGTCATGGGATTTAGGAAAAATGTCACTAACAATAAATTAACTCCCGGAAAACTCTTTTAAGTAATTTTAACTAATTTTTGTCTAAACACTTAAAACAAAATATAAAGTCTTGGGATCCAACTAACTATGCTACTAACGCAAAATTGGCATCAATGATGCCACTAAAATTTCCATCTAAGGTTGTTGTAATAAAATATGGGTCCCATACCTAAAAATTTATGCTAAACAAAATCCAACCAATAGCCCAAAATGAGTTCAGAAGCCTCGAGATCCAAATCAAGGATTCCCCTTGACTAAATAACCAATATGGAGCTAACGACACTATCAAATTTCTCATCTGAGGTCATTTACTAGGATTTTTGGTTCGACACCCATTCCTTAATAAGGATAACTCTAAAATAGAAAAATGAGCCTAAAATCCAAAGTAACTGCTTGATAACCAAACTTGTAGTTGCAGTAAGTCATAATGACCTGTAGCCACTGTGGGAAGATGAAAATGCCAAAAATATGTATAAATTGAGGAAATGACCAAGGTGGTTATTACAATATCAGCTACTAAAATGAGTTTTATTCATGAGAGTCAATGGATAGAATGATTTTGAAAGAACAAGGTACTGGGCCTACATTCCCAGAGCATGATTTTCCAAGATAACCACTAAGAATAAATAACGATTTCACCAGAGGTATCCCCTTTTCACCAACTTCCTTACTTCACTTTCCAAATAGCCAGTACTCAACCTTCACAACCAGATGTCCTTCAAATAAACTGAGAATGACTAATGTATGTAAATCCAAACCCCGACACACTGACATCACAATAATATAAATACAAACAAGAAAGAACTCAACAAGCTAAAGGCCACCCAAGGTATGAGCCATACCACTAACTCCAAATTCCAAATCTAACATTCCTTTGCCTTGTTAAATTGGATATCTACTATGAACTACATAGAATATCATCTGATCCTAATCATATCAAACTAAACTTAAGAGAGTGTAGCTGATCAATCTATACTTGGATATATAATTTAGATGATAAAAACTTGCCATCTCTTGCCAAGGCTGCAACTAGTCCAAATGACCACAAAAACCAATAATCAGAATTCAAAGAACAAACTCTTGAAATCAAATGATCCTCTCTAGAGTGTCCCATAAACTAAAGATGAAACCATGTTAAGTCCAAATTGAGCACACCTTTCCTACTATGATGAAAATCAATAATTCTAATGAAAACTGAGAATCAAGGTCAAGAGAAGTAAAAGAATACCATGTGCCAATGGACTATCATTCGAGTATCTATCAAGAATACCCTATCTAAACTAAAGAAAATTGAGTCAGTAGTATCACAACCTAAACTAGGGTCTAGTCGTCTTGGGTTCCTCAAGTCCAACAAGGATCGATAACCACCCCCAATACCCAATCATAACCACCTTATAACCCATATCTGATGAATTTTGAACATATAAAAAGATAAAATAGTTAATACTCAAGGACAATAATGGAGTCCATAACCATAATAAACCAATAATACAATCAAATATCCAATTAGTGTCAACCCCAATACCAATACCAACGCAAAGGTTGACACCAATGCTAACACTACCCATGCACAAAGTAGTTACATAAACCCTATAACCAAAAATAAAGAACATTCGTTCAGGATATTCCCTCGACCATAGCCAACACCAAAGCCCAAGAAATAATCAAAAGTATGAAAAGATGTCCATAGCATGAAATGGTGTTTTTTTTAGTATGGAAGATCACCACTTCAGTCTGACACAAATGTTGTCCCCAAATCCAATCACTAAGCAAGAGGAGTAGTATGGGTGATTTCTGTATCGCATAATACAACGCCTAAAGACAGGTTAGCAGGTGAAAGCCATCATGTAATCAAGACTAAGGATAAAATAATTCCATTATTCCAAACAAAAGTAAATAAACATAGGTAATTACATACATATATACATATATGCCATGCCGGGAAAGGGAACTGTGTTTAGCATGCACTTAAAACTTTAACTTAGGCTATACAGCTTGACTATCCAAAACCACCCACGGGCTATATGGGTCCAGCGTTACCCCCTGAACAGGCCCAGTGCATGTATTGCACGAACAAGACATATCATAGGGGATGGGGATTCCCGTGTACCATTCTTCTTCCACGATACATATATATAAGTATAACTCAAGGGATTCCTATGTAACCCACAAGTATATGGTCACCATGACCAACACTCATGTCCGCGAACATGAGTTTCCAGTGTCTGTCCATCAGACTCACACCTTTACAGTCTGCTATCACAACCCGCCATTATTGTCCAATTAAAACATTTAACACATAACCAAACCATAAATTCTAGAATTAATTACCATGGCATTATGTAGTGGTATCGTGATTCCGACTATAACTTGCAAGCAATGTCATTATCCAATACCTAGGGTATTCCCATATACCCCACAAGATTTTTAATCAACCAAAGCCATGAATAGCAAGGCCTATCCAAATAATTTAATTCAATCAAACCATTTTAAGGTTCTATTACCATATTATGCAGTAAAAGGATTTCAATAAAAGTCAAACTATGTAACAAAAAACACTCTCATTGGTATTTTAACAAATATGTTGAGGGCGTAGAGTTTCCAAAACCAAAAATCAAGAACCAATTAACCGCTCCCATTCAACCACATGTTCAAACCAATATTATAACATGAAAAACCATCAATAAAACATGGAAAACATTATCCAACAAAAAATAAACAAAACCCCAACATATATTTAAAAACTAACACAAACCCACTACGATGCCATGAAAATAATTTAGTAAAACATGCTTTTAATTTAACTAGAAATGAGGGAGGAATAACATTCCTTAGATACCAAAGAAGACGGAGAGAAACCACCCTTGATAGCCTTAATTTACCACTTTGAGGAAACCCTAGCCTCTTTTTGAATCAAGATCTTAAGAGTTATTTAAGAGTGTTTGATTTGGGAATAGTATGTTGATAAAGTCCCAAGAGTATTTTAAGTCGTTGAGTCAAAAGAGGTGAAGAGGGTAAATGTCCCAAATACCCCTAACTTGAACTGGAAAAATTCCCGTAGGTGGGTACAATTGGACCCCTCCAGTCGTACCCACATCATACACGTGGTACCATCCTATCATACCCAAAATAGAAAGTTGGAAATCCACACACTGTCCACCATACAACTCCTCTTGCCCCACTCGTACCCATAACATATGAGTAGTACCCATAAGTTGTATCTACGACAAAATCAAAGAGGTTGGACACTGGACTACGTACGATTACACCTTACCACTCGTACCCTATCCTTATAAATCCTAGTAAGCCACTCATACTTAGAGCCAAGTTAAGTTACCTAGTTTAAGATTAAGTGAAGGACCAACCCAATGGCCCTTCACCAACTATACGACTCGTACCACCAAACCATAACCATAATATAAACCTGACCACCATACACTGGACACCCTGAGAGTTGGGTTAATTGACCCTTACCCTTACCATACAACTCGTATGATGAGTGGTATCAAGAACAAAAGGGTCAAGACTCAAGAGATTTCCAGGGGACAAAACCTAGGGTGTTTCAATTCTGCCCCACTTGGATCATTAATCCTCGAATGAAGGAATAAGGCAGTACAAACATGATTTACATACCAACTCCTCAGCTCTAACCATTAACTAAGTTAGAAAATAAAGATGTAAGAAAGTCAATCATTCCTTTAATAAAGTTTGAAAACAAAGACGTTATGAAAAATACATAACTTCAACATGAATTTTTGGAGAAGAAAACATGAATGGATACTTGGAATTTATGTGCTATTCAGCTTCCCAAGAAACCTCTCCAACCTATAGGTTCCTCCATAGAACCTTTACTGAGGCCACATCCTTAGTCTGCAATCGACGAACTAATAATCTAAGATCTCAATTGGGATCTCTTTATAAGATAGGGAATTCAAAATACCAATATCCTTGATAGGCATAATTTGAGATGAATCACCCATACACTTTCTTAACATACAAAAAAGAAACACCGGGTGAATGGAGCTCAAACTAGAAGACAACTCCAACTCATACGCTACATTACCAACCCTCTTCAAAATAGAGTATAGACTAATATACCTGGGACTAAGCTTTCTATTATTACTAAACCACATTACTCCCTTCATAAGACACACCTTTAAGAATATCTAGTTCTGAACCTCAAACTTGAACTCTCTTTCCCTAACATCTGCATAGGACTTTTGGCATCTTTAGGCAGTCCTAAGTCTATCTTGAATCACCGTCACCTTCTCCATGTCTTGGTGAACATAATCGAGGCCATACATCTTTGCCTCACCAACCTTAAACCACCCAATAAGAGACCTATATCTCCTGCCATAAAATACTTCAAATGAGGCCATCCCAATTCTAGAGTGGTATCTATTATTATAAACTAACTCTATAAGAGGAAAACGCTTAACCCAACTACCGCCATTGTCAATCACACAATCTTTAAGCAAGTCCTTCAACGTCAGAAAAGTCCTTTCCACTTGCCTATCCCACTGTAGGTGAAAAGGAGTACTAAGACTTACCTTGGTCCCCAAGCCTTTTTGTAATGACTGCCAAAAGTAAGATGAAAACTGCATACTGTGATTCGAGATGATAGAAAGAGGTACCCTATGTAACTTTAAGATCTCATGGAGATGCAACCTTGAATAATTCTCAGTCGAGAAGTTAGTCCTCACTAGGAAAAAGTGAGCTGACTTTGTCATCCTATCCATGATGCCCCAAACCAAATAAAATTGGTTCTAAGATTAAGGAATTTCGATAATGAAATTGATGTTGATCATTTCCCACTTCTATTTAGGAAACTTAATTTCTTGATACAATTCCCCAAGCCTCATGTGCTCAACTTTCACTTGCTGACACACTATGCACTTGGACACAAAATGAACCATATATATTTCCATATTATTCCCCCAATACATCTCCTTGAGGTCACAATATATTATCTTTGAACTAGGATGAACAATATAGCACAACTTATGTGCGTAAGCCAAGATCCTTTCTCACAAACCATTGGTGTTGTGAACATATAATCTCCCTTGGTAATGCAAGGTACCATGATACAATACAAATAAGGATGGCACCAAAACATCATAAAAATAGTCCACAAATAAGAATCAACCCAAGGACCAAATGGAGTCCAACTCTGGAGTTTAAGAACAAGCATAAGATGACAAGATGTAAGGTGTTCAACACCTATTTTCAGCCAACCCAAACTAAGTTAACCAACAACAAGATGAGAACACAAAATGAACAACAATAAAATTGAAATAACAACAAACACACAGTTACAACTTCCATAACACTACACAATTTCAATGAAACAAAAGGGATTGATTGATAGACTACATGAAGGTCTAATCTTAAGAACCCAAGAGCCTATTCCACTCTTGGACCCTTAATACTATGTACAAAAATGCACCTATTGCTTAATTTGAAACTAGAGGGTCCTCGATCTCCCAAGCATCAAATGTTTCCAAGCTTGAATCCAACACGAGTGATTCCATACTCAAGTTGATTTCCCTAGTTACAATTTCAGCCAAGGAGGGCCGTTCTCTCAAGAGAGATGTTTCTAAGTGTTACACTTTCATATTCAACAAAAGCTAACGAATGAAACCCTAAAAGGTTCTATTTATCACTATTACAAAAATAGAAGCTAAAATAACCAAAAGGTCCTTTTAATGAAATGTGACCAAGGACGCCCTTGGAGTCCAAGTTTAGGGTAGATTTTGGTGTGATCTAAGGCCTTATCCACACTTTACTTGGATACTCTATTAGAAAGGTCCAATATATTCTCAGATATATGACTCCTCATGGTCGTACCTGTATCATTCTCCTCTTCTTGAAAAAGATTCAACCTTGAATCCATACTTTGCAAAATTAAGAGAAGACACACAAGAACACATCTTCATGATATGAGTGTTAGGGTTAGAAAAAATAATAACATCAACATTCCATACCGAGGTGGAAAAACTCGGAGTATGTACATGGGTCCTTTGTATTAAACATTGAAAGACTAGTATAAATGTTACAAAGGAACTGGCTTGAATAAATATCAAAACAAAATGAGCCTAAGTCAATAATCCTTTTCCATCCTAAGTTGGTACCATGATCAAATGCTTGTCGTAACCAAGGGATTAGGTCTCGGCCACTCCTATTTTCCCCTATGGTGCCGTCCTTAAAATTAGGCATACCCTCTATATCACTATGTAAAATATCATGAGTACAAAGAGGGTAGAGAAAGGTGTCACACAAGTCAACTCCAACTAGGGTGTCCTCTTGTAAGTACTTACTAATTTTAAGTTCATTGTCATTAATATGCTCAACATAGGAAACACACGAAGAATGAGTATATAGCATTTCTAGGCATTGAACACTTTCTCTTTCAAGAGAGTAGTCCCTATATAGGTATAAACTATCATGGGCAGCAAAGGGATCACTCTCAAGAAATAAAGAACAAAGGCCGAGACTACTCATACCATATTCTAAGATGGCACCAGGGGTCAAATAGAAGAAGTAGACATTGGCATGGGTTTCGGTCATACTCCATTTCAGAAGGGTAACCCACACTTAGCTTCACACCATCACGGGCAGCCAAGGGATTACAACTAAAACCATTTTCACAAGTACAATCACAATTCGGGTTTCCTATACTTTCAAACAAATCAAGGTCATCTTCACCCGATTGATCATTATGCACGCCCTCACTAGTTGTTGGAAACCCGTATACCAACGTAGACTCACCTTGGTTTTCAGAAGGGTCCAGTAGTGTGTGAGTACTCTTGTCAATCGGTAATGGAACCTTGTTCAAGTTACAAAGGCTATCACTAGATGGACATAAATCATTCTTACAAGAAGAATCAATTTTGTCATCTAAAGGATCAACTAGTGCTTGCGTACTTACAACAAGAGTTTGGTCCTCATGTGACCTAACATCACCAAGAGTATCAACTTAGGGAGACTTAAACACCTCTACTCTAGGTAAATTGCAACTACACCCATTTGGCCACTACTAGACACATCACAACATTCTAAGCTTATAGGAGTGTAGGGGATAGCGTTTTTACCTTGTAGCTCACATGAGCTACAATCATCACCTTGGTGCAGGTCATGGCAGCCCACTTCTTCCTTTGGGATGCTCTTATCAGAAGGTGTTTGGACACGAAGAATTGGACTTGGTAGGAGAAGTTTAGGTAGCAATTAGCGTAGCCTTTCAACTCAAATGAAATCTTGTAGGACTTTAGTTAAGAACTAATGAATTGAAAATGATAAAAGTACACAAATAACACTAACACGAAAAAACGGGAATACAAACTAACTTACAAGTTAGTAGGAGATTACTAGGTTCTCAATTAGCATTTGAACCAACAAACAAAACAAAGAAACAATAAAAAGAAACTAACAAATCTAAAATTTGAGCTTAAATATGTTGTGTGAACAGTAAAACATGATGATATGGTAGCCACATATTGGTTGCGGTTTCTTAAACAAGTTGTTATTTTCCAATTTTCAAGTCTTGGTCAAATTGTAATTCAGAATTGGTGAGATTTGGCTAATGGAGGGAAATACAAGCCATGGAACTCCCTTCAAATTCAAACAGAAAAAGTGTTGAATTGACTTGTACTTTTCCTCAAAAGATGGTCCCTTGAATCATGGAAAGTTGTTGGAAAGTGGTTGATAAAGTCTTTGGTGGTTGAGAAGTCTTTCAAGACTAACAAATTCTACACCTCTTTCCTTCACCTTTATAGTTCTAAAGTACACTTTATCTTCACCAATATATGTAGGTGGTGATGAACATCAAGAACAATAACAACTTCACCAAGAACAACAACAACAATTCTAAGAACAACCAACAACAATTCCAATGGCCAACTCCCAAATCCACAATAATAATGTTTTCAACTCACGGCCAAGACTACTACAATTCAACAAAATGTTCTTAAGCCACCAATTAACAACAATATAACGTGTTCAATCTTAGAACTTCAAGGAGAAACCACATGGCCCAAAGCAGTCCACCCAACAATGTTCAACCACAAATCGGCAAAGTCCAAGTTCACGACTACAACTTCAACAAATACAAGCTCAAACTTAGATTTAGACTCAAAGGGTTAGTGCAGAACAAAAATAACACTACAAAGACTCAAGAAAAGTAAAAATCTTGGCCAAGACACAACAAGAATACATTTCTCGGCCATGAACACAACACGGGCAGATTGCACCTTTTATGAAATTTTTATTTTTTTCAACAACTTTTTTTTGATTTATCAACTATCAAGCCCAAGATTGATCTTGTGAGAACAAGATAAAGTCATACTATGATACCAAATTATACAAGAGAAAGAAGTATTGCACCAAAACATCCTAAAAACAGTCCACAAAAAACAACCAACCCAAGGACCAAATGGAGTCCAACTCTCCGGTTTGAGAACAAGCACAAGAATGACAAGATTAAAGGTGTTCAACACCTATTTTCAGCCAACCCAAACTAAGTTAACCAACAAAAATGAGGAACACAAAATGAACAACAATAACATTGACACACAACAAACACATGGTTACAACATCCACAACACTACACGATTATAATAAAACAAAGAGGATAGATAGATAGACTACGTGAAGGCCTAATATTAAGAAGCCAAGAGCATGTTCTACTCTTGGACCCTTAACACTACGCACAACAATTCACCTATCTCTTACATTGAAAAAAAAGGGACTTCGATCTCCCAAGCATCCAACGTTTCCAAGATTGAATCCAACACGAGTGATTCCACACTCAAGTTGATTTCCCTAGTTACAATTTTGGCCAAGGAGGGCCATTCTCTCAAGAGAGATGTTTCTAAGTGTTACACTTTTATATTCAACAAAAACTAATGAATGAAACCCTAAAGGTTCTGTTTATAGCTATTACAAAAATAGAAGCTAAAATGACCAAAAGGTCCCCTTAATGAAATGTGACCAAGGGCGCCCTTGGAGTGCACGTTTAGGGCCAATTTTGGTATGATCCAAGGCCTTCTCCACACTTCACTTGGACGCTCTATTAGACGGGTCCAATACATTCTCACATACGTACATCCTCGTGGTTTTACCTGTATCATACCATCACCACTAATCTCAAAGGACATCACCTTTTGCCCATTAATTTTACCCTTGATTCTCATTAATAAAGGATCTAACATCTGCTTCTCCTTGATTTCAGCATGAAGAGACGACTGCACCACTTATTACATAAACACACCACTTTCCTCGGAGTCTAAGAGATGAACTCCAAGGTAATCCAAATGGTTAATATACTTTAATAACTCCCACTTATCCTTATCCATATGAGCTAGACTCCCCAAGGATACCTACTAAGAGAATCAACATTTACATTTTCTTTAGCTGGATGGTAGTGAAGACTCATGTCATAATCTTTAAGAAGATCAAGCCATCTCCTCTTTTGAAGGTTAAGCTCTTTTTGAGTAAGCACATACTGCAGGCTCATATGATCAGAAAATATATCCATATGCACTTCATACAAATAGTGATGCTAGCTTTTCAACGCAAACACCATAGCTAATAATTCCAAGACATTAGTTGGATAAATCATCTCATGCACTTTCAACAGTCTAGAGTCATAAGCTATCACATTTACATGTTGCATTAGAGTGCAACCAAGTTCCACCTGGGACGCATCACAGTAGACCACAAACCCATCAGTGCCTTTAGGCAAAGTTAAGAACAGATACAAAGTCAGCTTATCCTTAAGCGTCTCAAAACTACCCTCACAAGCATCAGACCACAAGAACTTTATCTTCTTTTGAGTCAATTTAGTCAACGGGAAAGCTATAGTAAATATTTTCCACAAACCTCCTATAATATCCAACTAAACCTAAGAAGCTCCAAATGTCATTTAGAGTCACTAGTCTAGGCCACTTCTTCACCATTGCAACTTTCTGTGGGTCCATCATGATCCCTTCAGCCAGAGATGTTATGACCCAAAAAAGTGACAATGTTCAGTCAAAATTCACATTTTGAAAATTTGGCATACAACTATTGCTCTGTCAAGGTCTACACTACAATGTCGAGGTGTTTTACATGATTCACCTTGCTCTTTGAGTTTGCCAAAATGTCATCTATGAAAATAATGACAAACAAGTCTAAAATTTAATAGAAGACCCTATTCATCAAATTCATGATTTCCCAGGGGCGTTAATCAAACCTAACAACATCACCAAGAACTCAAAATGTCCATATCGGGTATGGAAGATAGTCTTAGAGATATCCTCTTTGCTAATCTTTAACTGATGATATCCTGATCGTAGATCAATTTTGGAGAAAAAATTAGCACCCTATAATTGATCAAACAAATCATCTATCCTTGGAAGAGGATAATTATTCTTTACCGTCACCTTATTCAACTGCCAATAATCAATACATATCCGAAAGAAACCATCCATCTTACATACAAATAACATCGATGTACCCCATGGGACCCACTAGGATAGATGAAACCCTTATCTAAAAGATTATTTAGTTGCTCCTTAAGATCCTTCAACTTAGATAGAGCTATTTTATTTGGAGAAATAGAAATTTGAAGAGTGTCTGGGAAGGAATGGAAAGAAGGACTATTCGACTTAGAATTTTTAACCTGAACTAGATGATAGAGACACCCCTAGGAGATTAATCTTCGAGCTCTAAGATATGATACAAACTTTCTTTTAGGAAATAGGGAACCACCCTCCCACTCTATAATCAGCTTATTAGGGAATTTAAAGATGACTTTACGTGTCTGATAGTCTAGAGAAGCATAGCACCAATGCAATAAATCTATCCCCAATGTAACATTAAAATCCACCATATCTAATTCTAATAGATCCACCAAAGTTTTCTTGCTACCAATAGATACCAATCATCTCCTATAGACTTTTCCAGCAATCATAGAGTCACAAATTTGGGTAAAAATAGAAAAAGGGTTTGAAATAACCTCGATAACAAAACTAAAATACACAGCCACAAATAAGGTCACATAAGAGAGAGAGGACCCTAACTAAAGTAAATAATACTCATCTTAGGAAAAGATATTAAACATACCAGTCATGACATCAGGTGCTGCCTCGGACTCCTAGCGTGTAGTGAGAGAATAAAGGCAGTTCCGACCAGTGCCAAAACAAGATGGTTCACCCTTTGGTGCCAGAGCTGATGATTAAGCAAATAGAACCTTGCTCGACCTCGAAGAAACCTTACCAATATGATTTTTTCTAAGCATATGCCCTAGCTAAGTATAGTTAAAGCACTTGTCCCTCCCTTTATTATAGAAACTCCAATGCAATCAACTATAAAACTTGCAGAAAAGATATAATGGAGCTGACTGGACCCCACTAGCCTGAGATTGGGCATTATGTGCCCTAAAGTTGTTGCCTCCTTAGAATCACCTGTCACTCGGCGGCTTTGGGTAGGGAGCATTAGCCATCAAGCAAGACTCAAAATTTCCATACTACTTTTGGGCCACTTCCCACCATCCCTGCCACTCTGCTGTTGGCCACTACCCTACTCAGAGAACTATAACTTCTTGCCCTACCTCTCGCTTATCTCAAAATTCTTCTTTTTTTTCTTCCTCTTCCTCTTCCATGTACATAACTAACCTGGAGATATCCATGTCCTTGATTAACAAGGATGCATTACTTTCTAAAATTATGTCTCAAGACAAACTAAAAGTGAACTTCCTCATCCTCGCCCTTATACCAGAAGCCAACTCCAGAGCTTATTACAATAACTGGTGAAACTTTAAGGCATACTCCTTGATATATATCTTACCTTGTTTCAGATTAAAAAACTATTGCACTCTCACTTCCCTCAACTCTAGAGAAAAAAAGTAGTATAGAAATGTACTAGAAAAATCCTCCTATAGAGATGACTCAGCATTATCACCCCTTGACCATTCCCATTCTCGTACCATTGGTACGCGACATCCTTTAGCTGGTAAGAAACAAAGTCCACGCCCTCTACATTTGTGGCATGCATGACATGAAAGATCTTTTCTATTTCATCCAGAAAACTTTAAGGATCCTCCTACACCTTAATACTAGTAAAGGTCAAAGGGTTCAACCTCATGAACTGGCCAAACCTTATGGCCTCAGAAGATGAAGTAATAGGAACACCACGCTCAGACTAAATAGCTACCAATGGTGCCAACATATGAATGGACTGATGAAATTTAGTATTTATCACTTCAGCCTGAGGAGTCTAAGATATACTAAAGAGAGCTGATGGAACTCCAGAAGGATAATAAGGAACTAAACCCCTACACCATTTATGGATCCTATAAGTAGAACATGTCCCATCAACACTATCCTCGATTGTGACAAAGGAATTTTTGTAAGCCTTAGATTGTTGAGAAAGCTTGATCTAAAAAATAAACAAATAGGAATTAGAGGAGAATTTCAGGACCTTAGACTCTACAGCTTAAAAATAGAACATAAGAAAGATAAACATTCCTAAATGCCTTGTAGTCTCTCCCTTATGAGTGTGGCACACTGCACATCCTTAAAAGAGACTCTACTCGACATATCTTTCTGGACTCCCAAGTGACCATGAACCTAAGGCTATGATACTAATCTGAAATGACTCAAACTAGGGCCTAGTCATGTCGGGTACCTCAAGTCCAACTAGGACTGGAGACCACCCCCAATACCCAACCATAACTGCCTCTAACCTATGTTGAATGATTTTTAAACATATAATAAGATAAAATGATTAATACCTAATGGGACAATAATGGAGTCCATAACCATAACCAACAAACAATACAATCAAATATCCAACTAGTACCATCCCCAATACCAATACCAATGCCAAGGTTGACACCAATACCGACACTACCCATGCCCAAAGTAGTCACCCAAAGCCTTTAATCAAAAATGAAGAACATCCAATCGGGATATTCCTCTGACCATAGCTAAAACCAAAATCCAAGAGCTAAACAAAAGTATGAAAATATGTCCATAGCATGAAATATAGACTTCCAGAGTATGGAAGCTCATCACTTAAGTGTGACAGAATTGTTGTCCCCAAAACTAATTACTGAAAAAGAGGAGTAGTATGGCCAATTCCTGCATTATGTGGGGATATAATGCTCAAAGATGGGTTTACGGGTGAATGCTAGCATGTACTCAGGAATAAGAATAAAATAATTTCATCATTCAAAACCAAAGTAAATAACCTTATGCAATCACATGCATATATACATATATACATATGTACATAAATATTATGCAGGGAAAGGGAATCAGGTATAGCATGAATTTAAAACTTTAACCTGGGTGTGTCTCTTGACCATCCTAAAACAACCCATATGCTATATGGATCCAATGTTACCCCTAAAATGGGCCCCAATGTGTGTAGCCGCATGCACTGGAGATATCATAGGGGCCGGAGATTCCTGTGTACCCTTTGCCCTCTATGATAAATATATACAAGTATAACTTAGGGGATTCTTGTGTATCTTACAAGTATATGGTCCTCATGAATGACCCTTATTTTGGTAAACATGAGTTTCAGTGTCGGTCTATTAGACTCATACCTTCACGGTTAGCTATCACAACTATTGCCTAATTAAAATATTTAACACATACTAAAACCACTAATTCCAGAGTTAATTACCAAGGAATTATGTAGAGGTATCATCATACTGACTATACTTGCCAGCTGTATCATTAGCCAATACCTAGGGGATTCCCACATACCCTACAGGATTTCTAATTAAATAAAAGCCATGGCCACCAAGGCCTTTTTAAATTATTTAATTTAATCAAATCACTTTAGGGTTCCATTACCATATTATGTAATGCAAGGTTTTCAATAAAAGTCAAACTATGTGATAAAAACATTCTTATTGGCATTTTACCAAATATGTTGAGGGCATAAAGTTTCTAAAACCAAAAATGAAGAACCAATTAACCATTCCCATGAAACCAAATGTTCAAACCAACATTATAACATGAAAAATTATAAATAGAAAATGGGAAAACATTATCCAACCAAGAATAACCAAAACCCCCAACATATATTTTAAAACCAACTCAAACCCCTAAAATGCCATGGAACCCATTATGTAAAACATGCTTTTAGTTAAACTAATAATGAGGGAGGAGTAACATACCTTAGAGACCAAAGAAGATAGAGATAAACCACCCTTGAGAGCCTTAATTAACAACCTTAAGAAGATAGAGATAAACCACCCTTGAGAGCCTTAATTAACAACCTTAAGAAAACCCTAACCTCTTTTTAAACCAAGATCTTAAAAGAGATTTAAGAGTGTTTTTAGAGTGTTTGATTTAGGAATAGTAGGATAATGAATTCCAAAGAGTGTTTTAAGCCATTGGGTCAAAAAAGGTTAAGAGGAGAAATTTTCAGAATACCCCCAACTTAAACTATAAAAATTCCCACAGGTGGGTATGTGAAATACCCTAGTTTTGACCCTTAGAAAATTTCTTGAGCTTGGATTCTAGACATTGTACGACTTGAGGGTACTTGTTGTATGATGTGGGTATAGTTTAGGGTCCTCAGCTTGTATAATAATTAGTATGGTGGGTTGATTACTATCCAAGGTATGAGAAGGTATCATACTAGTTATATGTTAGGGTACGAGAAGTATAGCACCAAACTATATAATGTCCTATGTCTAGCCTAGATAATTCTATATAGGGTACGGTTTAAGGGTACCAATTGCATGTTATGAATGTGATTTGGCCCTTGTGGTCGTATGTTAGACAGTGTTAGGGTCTAAGTTGCTGCCTAGGGTACGAGTGGTGGTTACTACTCATATGTTGTAGGTATGGATTAGGTGGTAAGGTTGTACCCTCCGGATTACCGTTTTTTAGCATTTTAATTGAGGACATTTTAGATATTTCCTATTCCAAAATCCTTAAGATCCCACTTCTTAAAAAACATTGTAGCCTCTCATAACATACTTCAAAAGATCAAAACACTCCAAAAATTCTCTCTAAACACTCTCTTAAAGATTGGGCTAGGGTTTTTGCACCATGTTCATCTAGAGGCTCAAGAGGCAATTTGTTCCATGAATCTTCACGAATAAGGCATGTGACTATTCCCTCATTGTTACTTATCAAATATCATGTGTTTTAACCATTGATTATGATTCATTAATGGTGGTTTTAAAAACTAATGTTGAGGGTCTTGTTGCATATTGTTGATTATTGTTTACTCTTGGTTTAAATTTTGTTTAATAATGTTTTATGGTTTGCACATGTGGGTGCTTGGTAATTGTGGTTTAACAATTGGGTCATAGTTATCCCTAGACTTGATGGTTTTTACCTTGGTTTTGGTTTTGACAATGGTAAGCCCTCAACATGTTTATGAAAATGTCGAAGAGAATAAACTAGTCACTAGCTAACTGGTGTTTTGAACTAAGGCATTAGACTAACAAATATGAATTGTTGGTAAATGGTTTTGTGAAGGACTTGTTGTCTATGTAATAATTTAAATGGTAGCCTTGGTGGTTTATGTAACGACCCGAGATCTCATCCCGAGACGTCACACTGTGCTTATGGACTCGAAGGACCACAAGCTAACCCTTTACTAATATTTGTACCTGTACACTGCATAATATTTGAAATAAATACGAAAACTGGCTATAAGGTTCAACACATCTATGAATACTCAAAACTGAAAATCGAATACTAATACATCTGTATGAAAAGACTTTAAGCTTGCTGAACTATGGAGTTGATGGGATATGTCCCCAACTAACTCCGTTTACTGAAAATATAAACAAAGTCTGATGCCATAGTAGTAAATTGAGATTCGTCATCAAAAAAAGAGGACTCACTACTATGACTACTGTTGCTGAATGGGACTGAACTGCTAAGGAAACTCTGGGTCCTGTGCCACTGAACCTATGGTGCCAAATAAAACACCATAGCGCATATGCATCAGTACAAGGATGTACTGAGTATGTTGATGAGGTAAGGCTAAATGCAAAGGATTATGTGTGCAGAATATCTAAAGTGAATAATCATGAAAATGTCGCAATAGAACACATACATGAATACATAGACCATAATAACAATCATCACAACTCTAGATACTAAAACTCGGTTACCATTTTACCGCAGACTGAACTCACTACTGACACTGAGATACTGAATCACTAATTCATTTGATATTGATAACTGTGGATCTGGATTCAGTTATATCAAGGACTGAGTTATGAGCTTTACTACTTTTCACTGACAGGATTTGAGATCAACCTCTCTAACGAATAATTTCAGAAACTATTATCAATGATAAGAAATATGAATATATTTGAATCTGACAACAAGGATACTCAATAGAATTTAAGAATATGAACCAAGTCTATCTGGCGGCATATTTTTGAATATGATATCAAATAACTGTATAGAGACCAAGCCTATCTGATGGGATGGTCCATGAATTAATGGAGCTATCTAAGTTCCTCATAATAATAGATGACTGTATCTGACAATCCTGATTTCTGAAGATTGATATAGAAACTAAGACTGTAACTGAAACTATTGGAAGTAGTTACTTAACCGACATGCCCCAACCTACCATAGGGGGGTTCCAACCTGTAACTCCAGCTGAAGGGGTGTCAATACCATGCCATGGGTAAAAACCTCTCTCTGGTCAATCTTCTTTGATGGATAACCCTCAACAGGAAGTCGACCTAAGGCAATATAATAGTCAAATACTCTTTATCTGGAGGTGAAAGCCCTTTCCTGATGGTGACTCCTATTTTCTGCACTGGCTTCGCAGTTCTGGAGGTCAAGGATTGCTACTAATGACTCTAGGCTCTCTCTCTAATGGGAGGGGCTGCCATTCCTTCCCTCGCTCGGTGATAGTTTCTACTCCTAATTGAAAGACTCTGATTACATTCTTAACTAAACACAACTGAAATAAATCTTATACTAATCATGTTTCTCAAAAGATCTGACTGAGTTATGCTGAGATCACTTTGTTTTATATCTAATAGCATGCTATTAGATCACGATATCTGACTGATGATAAAGAGCTTGAGTAGATTATTAGAATAGATTTTGAGATTAGAATTGAACACTTGAGTAATATTAGATCTGAGCTGATTTCAGGATTGAGGCTAGATTAGTAGCGATATGGAGATTATAGAGATAACTGAGATTTACTGAGTTTTCTTAAGTTCTGCAATTGTCTGAGGATACAGATTTCTATAGTTCACTGAGTTCTGAGAATCATGGTTCAACTGGAATTATCGAGAAACAAACATGGGCTCTAGACAACAGCTAAATTGTCGGGTATAAATACCCCCAGAACTCGATAACATAAAATAAAGCATAGTCATTCCTCCATCATCACAACCATTCATCCATCCTCATCATCATAATTATTCATTCATCATCACAGTCATTCATTCATTATCATTATCATTAAAGAATCTTCTCAAGCAATTAGGAATCATAACATACATTCATCCTCACAATCATTAAGACATGACATCAACAGTTTAAGTGTCACAAACATCTATTCATCATCACAATCACAAGGGGTCACTTTAAACATTTTGGTACCATAATTATATAATAACGTAAGGGAAATGTGTTACTAGATCCTACTCCATTCAGCAAGGATTTTACCTCAATTATTTCATACCTATATCATTCTTGACATGTGTTTGGATATCACTTGATTTAGGAGCTACTCCACACTAACATGTCAGTACTTACTCGTCAAACACTTGGCATGTACTAAAGGCTTAGCATGTATCAAAGAGCACATGATTGGAGAATTTACTACTATCACATCTCTACTTATTCACTAAGGTCCTTCAATAAAACACTAGACACGCACAGGTTCATACTTATTTGGGGATTTTCTACTATCATGGAATAATTCATTCACTTAGGTATTTTATCAAACACTAGGCATGCATAAACTAACTCACAATTTGGGGTTTCATATCCTACATAATACAATGGCCCTTATGCATCACCTAAGCTCTTTATCAAACCTATGGGGGACATGATTCACTTATTCAGCCATTTCTACAACCAAATACCATGAACACATTACATAAATTCCACATACTAGGGTCGAAGCTCATAAATCTTGTACACAAACATGAATCAAAACTCAACATCACAAGGAACATCAATTTCAACTCATACAAATCATGGAATCTCGTAAATATAAAAATCTTGAAGTTCTAAAAAAGGGTACTTGAGCTTCTTGGATGAAAGGGACCCAAGAATCGACATTTACATACCTTGGGGAAACTCTTTTCTTTAAAGCCTTTGGAAGATTTCTTGATTTTTTTGTTAAATAAGAAGGAGAGGATTTTGATTTTTGGAAACCCTAATTTTTCGAAGTGGAAGAGAAAATGAGGCTAAAAACCCTTGGCCTGGTATTTATAGAGGCTAGGAAAAAGGGGAAAAGACCAAAAAGCCCTCGGAATTCAGATGGAAAAATCCTTATTTTTCATGCTAGTACGATGCAACATAATCGTGTCAGTTCATTGTAAAAATGGATAATTGGGAAACTGCACGATGGCACGATGTGGTGGAATCGCGGAGGCTCACTGGATTTTGACGATTTCCATTTTGGCTGGTTCCGCGACGCGCTAAGGTGCCAGGTGGCACACTATCTCTCTAAAATGGCTCTAACTCTTCACCCGAGTGTCTAATTTGGGCGAATTTGGTATCGATGGAAAGCTAATTCAATGCTGTAGAAATTAGGAAAACTCCACAAGATTCAAAGTATTTCATACTTGGGAAGATATTTTTGAAACTCTTAGACTCGGGTTTCTGCTTTACTGAATACGCTCTAAGGCTCAGACTAGAAGGAGATTTTGTGGGGTGTTACAGTTTATTTGGCTAAAAGAGCTTGATTATCTAAACATTAAATTGATTTATTTCTTTAATAGATAATGAGTTCAAGTTCCTAAACTTTGAATTGAATTAGTGTCTTTGTTAGACAATGGGTTTGATTTTCAAAGTCAAATGAATGATTAGTTGAATGATAATGGTAGTGGCATATTGCATGCTTTCAAGTGGTGTTTGTATGACGATACCAATGAAGTGCCTTTGGTAAGTAATTGGCTTAGTGATTATTTATGTGAAATAAAGATTTTAAATTAGGATTTAAAGCGAAATGTGTTGTCGGGCCATAAAAGTTGAGTCCAAAAGACTAACACTGAAAACTATGCTAGCTGATACAGGTGTCTTTATGACCGATTGTTTGAGTTCATCATATGAATATATGAATGGGAGGTTCGAGGCCCCCATATTGCATGTATTGGTGCATAAGTCACCTTTATTAGCCCGGGAGGTTTGATTCCCCCATATAGGCGTATGTGTTATGGATATTCTCTCATTCATGCGGCTACACAGACTAGGGCCCGTCTAGCTAGGGGAGAGCTAGGCCTATATACCCTGTGGGTGCCTTGATATATGATGGTTATGCTACACAACCCAGGTTAATTATTTTAAAGTTTATGCTAATCTTGTTTCCTATCCCAGTATGGTATATATGTATATGTATGTATTACATTGGTTATATGCATTGGTTGATTAGTTTTGAACTGTTGGCATTATTTTATCCTAATCCTTGAGTGACATGCTAGCGCTCCAACCATTAACCATCCTCAGATGCTGTATCCCTATGTGATATAGGTGTTGGCTATACTATGACACCTCCTACTCATTAACTTAGATTCGGGGGAAGCTTATGTTGGCTTAAAGTAGTGAGCTTCCATACTCTAGAAGGCTCCATTTCTTGCTTTGATTTTTATTATGTTTTTATTGGTTTAGACTTGGATATTGGTTTTGGTTATGGTTGGGAAAATGTCCCGATTTGTTTTAGAGGCTTTGTATGGACAAACTATGGACTTGGGAATGTTATAGAATGGATATGGATTTTGTTATTGCTTTGTGGTTGACAATTTTGTATTGGATGGTTTGACTTGTTTGGGTTGGTCATGGTCATGGAAAAATCCCAAAGTCTTTGGGTTGTAAATAAATATATCTTGTTATATAGTTGAAACTTACCTGTCTCAGGGTATACATATTGTTAGGTTGGACTGGGTAGCGGGCTGATCTTTTGTCCTCGCTGAACTTGAGTTGAACATTACAACTTGGTCCTGGTTTGGGCTATGTTAAGTTGGTATCAGAGCCCTAGGTTCATGGTCAGCCGAGTGTCCACAAAGCCGTGTCAAGTGGAGTCTCTTTTATTGATATGTAGCATACCACACTTATAAGAGAGAGGCTATAAAACATTTAGAAATTTTTCATTTTCTTGATGTCTTACTTTGAGCTATAGAATCTAAGGTCGTTGACACGAAACAAACTGGGTCTTTCTCATAATGAGCATCCCAAGTCCAACCAGGACTGGGGACCACCACCGATACCCAACCCAACCGCTAATGCATACCTTAAGTCGGATGGATTCAAATCATATAACAAGATAGAGTTATGTACAACTCTAGACTTTAGGATAGGTCTGTAACTGTGACCAACCCAAGCAAGTCCAACTAATCAATACCCTACCAATAACTATACCAGAACCAAAAAAATAACCATGTATGAGTCCATAACATAATAGGATGGAATAATCATAAATATAGTTAACCGGTATCAGCTGTAATACAAATACCAATGCCAAGGATGACACCACTGTTGATACCGCCTATACCAATTATGCTTTAATTATACTTCTATATGCATTAATGGTGGTTTTGGATAATTGGTTGCATGGGAATGGTTATTTTATAATGGACTTTGGTTTTGGAAATACTATGCCCCCAATGTGTTTGATAAAATGCCTATTACAATGCTTTCACTATAATATTAGTTTTTCAGTGGAACTTATGTATGGTTTAAACTTGGTAATGGAACCTTAAATGATATGAATGGTTTAAATAGTTTTATATGGATTGGAAAGGCCTTGGTGGCCATGGTTTTAGTTTAATTGGATATCATGAGGGGCAGAGGGGAAAGCCCCAAAATATTGTCTAATGGCAATACTTGCAAGTTATAGTCGGTATGACAATACCACTACTAATGGCCTTAGTTAATAATAAATGGATAAAAGTTTGGTTGTTTGGTAATGTTTTTTATTGGTCTTAAAGAGGGATGTGTAGCGAAGTCTTGAAAGGTGGAGGTCCCGGCGAACCTAAACTGGAAACTCATATTTGTCAATATGATATTGGTCCTAGCGACCTTGTGTATGATGTCACAGTTTATATTTACTAGTCATCCCAGGTTATTTTCTTTGGTCGTGTAACTTCACATAATAGGTCCCTTTCAGTAGGGAAAGCAGAACCTATATAGTCCGTGGGTGGTTTAGGATGACTAAGCTACACAACCCAGTGAAAGTTTTTAAATGGCATACTAAACTCGGTTTCATTTCCCGACATGGTTATATATATATGTATGGTTTGTATGCATTCAAATGGTTTTACTTGGTCTTATAATTAGAATTATTTTATCCTTATCGTTAGTTCATGCTAGCGTTCACCCGCTAACACATCTTTGGGCGGATGTATCCTCACGCGATGCAGGAACCAACTATTTTACTCCTCTTTCTTAGTATTCAGACATTGGTGGGTCATCTTTCTATTGAAGTGGTGAGCTTCCATCTCTTTGGAAGGATTCATTTCGTGGATGTTATTTCATATTCTTGATTATTTATAGATATTGGTTCTGGCTATGGTTGGGGCATATCTTGATCGGATATTTGTATTCTTTTAGTTTAAGGCTTTTCAGGAACTATTATGGGTTAGAATGGGTGGGACTGGTATTTGTGTTATACTTAGCATTGGTATTGGTATTGGGGATGATACCGGTTAACAATATTGTTGGTTGTTCCATCCTTTTCTATCATAAGATTATATATTTCATTATTAATGGAACTTATTTGGTTATGGTTGGATTTATTGTTTTGGTTTGGCGTTGGTATGTTTGGACTGTTGGTATGGGATAGTTGGACTCGGTTGGGTCGGTCACGATTGTGATCCTATCCCAGAGTCTTCATGTGAGCTGTTACACTATCTTGTTGTATGCTTGAAATTTAACCAACTCAGGGCAAGCATTTGGATATTAGGTTGGGTAGCGGGGGTGGTCTCCAGTACTGGCCGGACTTGGGGCGTCCATTACACAAGGCCCCGGGTCGGGTCATTTCATAGCCTTTCCTTGATTTCCTCAATTCACATGGCTAACACATACTGGGGATCTTTTAGTATGGAGAACTAAACCCATAAAGCCCGTGGGTGCCTTTAGGACAGAGCGAGCTATATAATTTAGGTTAAAACGTTTAAACTTTCATGTTCATGACCCTTGTTCCTTTACCGACATCCTATATATGTTTTTCCTGTGATTTTTTTCTAGTTTTGGTATATGACATTCTTTTACTCCTTTTCTCTAAGTTACATGCTAGTGTTCACCCCACTGACCGTCCCTAGATGCTGTATCATTTCATGAACTAGAGTCTGAGGTTTTTGCTGTTGCTCTTGTGCAGCGTTAGGTAATTTGGTACTCCTGTGGATCTACTATGAAGGGGTTATCCTCCATTTTTCGGAAGTCCCAGTCATTTCACTTGTTTCCTTTATTTAATGGCATTTCTTTTGGATTCCTTTTTGTCTTAGTCAAGGGCATGTTCTGACTTAGTTAGTATTTTTGTTTTTAGAGGCTTTTATAGACAAGTGTGGGTTGTTTGCTTGTTTTGACACTTAGTTTTCATTTATTTTATCTGCTATTTTCTCATCATATTTGGTTGACTTTCATTGTATTCTTTTATTGTGTTCTGGATTTAAGGCTAAGGGGGTGGTCTCCGACCTATGGTGGGCTTGATATACCGATCACGACTAGGCCGTGGTTTGGGTCGTGACAAGATAGGAGCTGATGTGAATAAATCCTTCAGCTTTTGGAAGCTTGCCTCACAAGCTTCATACCACTGAAAGAAAATCTTTTTCTAAGTCAAATTGGTCAATTGAGCATCAATATATGAAAAACCCTCAACCAAGTGTCAATAGTAACCTGCTAAACCAACAAAACTCCGAATCTCATTAGGAGAGTAGGCCTAGACCAATCATGATTCACTGCAATCTTGTCCGAATCGACCATAATTCCATCCTTGGTCACCACATGACCTAAGAAAGAAACAGACTCCAACCAAAACCCACACTTGGAGAACGTACCATACAACTTTTATTCCCTCAATGCTCCTTATGATTTCCCTCACTATTGGAATAAACTAAGTATCATCTAAAGATACAATGACAATAGAGTTGAGATACAGTCAAAATTCCTGATTCATCAACTCCAAGAATGCAGATGGGGCATTAGTTAACTCAAAGGACATGACCAAGAACTCATAGTGACCGTATTGTGTTCGAAAATCTATCTTCAGAATATCCAAAGCTCTAATCCTTAACTTGTGATACCCGAATCACAAATCAATCTTCTAAAACACCAAAGCACCCTAAAGTTGATTGAACAAATCTTTAGTTCGAGAAAGAGGATACTTATTCTTTACTATCACCTTGTTAAAATGTCGATAACTAATACACATATGCACAGGCCTATCCTTTTTATTCACAAACAAGAAAAACATACCCAAAGGTCATACACTAGATCAGATAAATCCCTTATCCAACTACTCCTGCAACTGATCCTTTAATTTCTTCAGCTCTACTAAGGTTATCTTTTAAGGAGGAATAAAAATAAGCTTGTTGCCCGAACAACATCAATGGAAAAGTTAATATCACGATTCGGAGGCATACCAGGAAAATTTGTACGAAACATATCCATGAACTCATGTACAATACAAATAGAATCTAGATGAGGCAATGATGAAACAATGGTATCACACATATAGACCAAATAAGATAAACATCCCCTCTCGACCAAGTGATGCGCCTAAAGGAAAGATATAACTCTGTTGTGAACCGAATGAAGTGCACCATTCCAAGGTATCCTTGGAACACTCGGTGAATATAAGGTCACTATCTTAGCATAACAGACTAGGACAATATGATAAGGAGCTAAACAATCCTTACTCAAGATGACATCAAAATCTATCTTATCTAGGTTAATCAGATCTGTCAGTCTCACACCCAACACAGGTCACTACATAAGATTAGTACACCCGATCCACTACTAAAGAGTCTCCTACAGGGGTAGATACACGGATAGTCATAGAAAGAGGATCACTAGAAGAATCAAAATCCAAACAAAAATATGGAGACACATAGGAAAAATTCATCCCTGAATCAAATAACATTGATGTATATCTAAAACAAACAAGGATGATACCTATGATAACAGTGTCGAAAGACTTTTCCTCTAGTATGGCGGGTATAGCACAGCACTGTCCACATCCACTATCTGATCGAGTAGCCCTAAAACCACCACTATGGGAACCACTGCCTCTATGTAACGCACCACTAGTAGAACTTCAACCTCTTACTGTCGATATAGTAGTAGGCCTACAAACATGATGGGGGCTGTCCTTGGCCAAATGGACAACCTCATCACATAGAAAGAAAACCATATAACCTGATGCAATAGTGGGAGATAGGTTGAGTTAGAATGACCACCCGAAGATGCTGAATTAGAAGAACCACTACCTAAACCCTTCAAGTATTCTTGGATTATTCTATAATGATATGCATGAAAACCTATAGAATCTCTGCATCAATGAGTATGATCTTTGAGCTCACCCTGATGGCACCTCTTCTTAGAGCCTCCCTGAGGTGCTCTAAGAATACACTCAATCATCTTAAAATCATCCACTATACTCTGACACAGCCATCTGTGTAGTAGCTAGCTTAAGCAAAACATCCAACCCTTTCACGAACTTTTGAATCTTCTTAGACTTGGTGGCAATACTGGCATAAAAAGATCCAGACAAGGCATAAAAATGTGTCTCACCCTTTACAATGGTCATAGAGCTTGTTCCAAATCATCAAACTAATGTCTAGATCTGATCCCTCAAAATATAAGGCATAAACCTATCCAAAAAGGCCTTAGTAAAAAAATCCCAAGTCATCTCTAGAGAACCAAGAGGTCTGCAACTAACAATGACCTCCACTAATCCTTGTCTACATCTTTTAGCTGGCAAGTAGTGTAAGAAACCCCATGCGAGCCATGAAAACCAAGGTTATAAAATTCTCATGACAATCAATCAAGAACTCATAGGCATCCTTGACTACAACACCACTGAACCTGGGTAGACCCAAATGAGTTAATTTGTAAAACTCTTCTGATCCTTATAAGACATAACTATACTCACAATAATAGGAGACATAATGAATTTGGTTGATTGAGATCCCACCGTTGGGGGTAACAAAGATGATGGCTAAACTCCTAATATCGGAATAATATACTCAGATATTGGTACAAAAGGAGAAACTCTCAAAGTCTATAGAGTACAATAAACAAATGTTTGTATGATTGGAGGATCCACACTTGAAATTGAAGGAACGCCATAGGTAGGCTCTAGCATAGAGGGAGGTATAATATTTAAATCTGGAGGAACGCTAAGTGCACTCAAAGAAACAACCTCCAAATGGTTCATCAAACAAATCAATAACCTCTCTAAGACCAGGGTAAAATAACTTTGTGGAACCTGAGTAGGCCCTATATCTCTAGTATGCTCAACCTGAGGCTTAGGGGAGAGCCCTTTAGTACTACCTCTGGATGGGGCAGATCCTCATGCCCATACTCTACCTCTATCCCATCTGCGACCATAACTCACAATATCTAGTCCTCACCATCTGTGGAAAAAAAGTAACATATATTTTATGCATACTACACGTCTTAACACCCACAAAGAAAAAACAAGATGCTCAAATAGGCTCACACAACAATTATGAACAAGAAGTAAATTCATGGATCATTACTAGAGACAACCTTTCATGGATCATTACTAGAGACAACCTACCCTTAAGAATAGACTCATAAGTTGGCAAATTCATGCTTACCATTTAAGCAAAAAAATCATACAAATTACCCAACCTTTATTAACCATGTGCCATCACAACAAGAAAGTTACCCATAATCACTCACAATCATGCAATTTCTAACAATATGGATATAAGAATCAAGTTGCGCTCACTCTCACAAAGAATTCTCAAATTACAACTGATGACCATATGCTTGCACTTAGTGTAATGCTCCACTAATATCAGAATGCTAAGATTAGGATCAAATAGGTCTTTTATGGGTTGTAATGCAGGCTAAAAGATGGGTAGGAACTATTTTGGCTAGAAATAGTGACTATCTTCCCTAAGCTCTTTATTACACTACATTATGCAACTAAGACAAATTTCTAACAACCAATTTACACCACTTTCATCTATCCATATCTTTTATTTTCACCCCATCCCATAAAACTCAATTAATAGCACTATGGTGGGAGTATGCAACCCTCTCAAATATTTTTTTTGCACCATTTCATGTTATGCACCCCTATGATAGCCACCCTCAACTTAAGTGATTTTCCATAGTTGAGGTGCACAATGTTCAAGAAAGACCAAGGGAAAAAAAGGTTTATTATAACACGTCCAGGATAAAATTTGGAACTTTTTCAACAATTTTTGCTACTCCCAACGACATCAATTTCACACGTAAATAACTAGACTTTGGGGCATCAATTTCACCTTTTTCCTCTTATTGTCAACCTCCTAACTAAAATTGATTTTATATTAAAGTGCTTAGGAACTTTTGGATCAAATTATGGTCTATTAAAGAATGGGTTAGGCTACATATGAGGCTAACAAAAGAACAAGCTAAAGGCTCAACAAGGCTAGCTATGATAATGTGCAAAGGTAGGTCAAAAGAAGGCATGAACAATGGCTATTAAAGAAATACCTAAATCATCTCCTAAACTTACAATCTTTATTTTATTTTGCACACACACCAGGAAAGTTCTAGCATCAGTTGGAATAAGAAATATACAACAATCTTACACACTCATAGCATATGGTCAACTCAATTAGGAGCATTATAGATTCTTGACCTAATAACTAAATGAATTCAAATAAAACCAACAATCATAACAAGAGTCATAACTAGAGCCTAGGTGTTTGAAATGTAATGATCCATCACATACTTATGTTATAATGTCATGTGATCCACAAGAACAGTTACATGTAAGTAAATGACTAATTTTCTCTTATGACGGTCGTCATCCATCCATCATCGAGAAAAACACCTAATTATGACTAAATCAAACAAACATCTAACAAGAAACTAAAAAAATAAAATAACTAATCCTATCACAAAAGTATTCTAAGGAGAAGGTACTATTTTCTTACAAAATAAATACAAAAGTAACCAGCCACCCTACAGTTAAGCTAAGCACTTCCCTAGTGCAAATAACAAGATAAAGAACCTAGCTAGTAGTACTCTTCATCCACATTAGGAGTCATGCGACCTACATAGAGATGATCATCGAATCCATTTTTCCTATATTCATCGTATCATCCACGTTAGCCACACATAATGAAACTAACTATAATTAAGATAAAGGTGGTGAAGTCACCACCCCACACTTAATTTGTTAGTATAAACCAATTAATTATTATTGTCGGGTACTCAGACTTTGCCGACATACACTTTGATATGGTGCACCAATGTTAGTCACAATACAATTCCCTCACTTCAATTCCACCAATTTTATTTCAATGAAATAATTTTTGAACAAAGTTATTCCTTAGAGCTTCAACATATCAATAAACACAAAACACCATCACTTTCACACGATTTAACCAACACCATGTTCTATAAAGTAAGTTGTGAAATAATGGCCACACAATTAAACTACGTTAGTCATGAACAATTCAATCACATGCAAAAGCTCAAAGTACTACAACAATGGTGTCTACTACAATAATGATGTTTATCTTCCCAAGATGCTCAAAACCTCTATTTGACATAGCCATGGCAAGAATTTAATCCATAATCCTCAAGAAACAAATTAACAAGTACAACATAAAGTCACAACACTTAAGTATTAAGAAAACAAAACTTACCTTAAAGATGAAAGATTGAAGAAAGAGTATGGATGTTTTTGA
This sequence comes from Capsicum annuum, assembly GCF_002878395.1. Taxonomy (NCBI): domain Eukaryota; kingdom Viridiplantae; phylum Streptophyta; class Magnoliopsida; order Solanales; family Solanaceae; genus Capsicum; species Capsicum annuum. Next base: position 141,555,177 of record NC_061114.1, read on the forward strand.
GTTTTGAAAGTTTTGAAGAAGCTTGTGGGACAAAGAGTATGTTGAAGGCATGGTTTTGAGGTAAAATAAGAGAGAATTTAGGGATTTAGTTGAAGTTGGAGTAGTTTGCGTCACCTACTAGATAGCCAATACTTAAGGTGCGTTACAAAGCTTAGAGCTTAAGGGAACTAGTGTACGTATGTTTTATGCTAACCGCTGCATAACTCATCACTTTACCATAAGTGTGCATCGCCTAAAGTATTGCACAAGTAGACTTAGGTGCCGCATAGGCAGTCACCAACTTGAAATAGTGAGGGTATGCATTTGGTTATGCGACACACAAGATATTGCCTAAACGAGGGTAGGTGCCACCTAATTTATCACACAAGGAGACTTGAACGCCGCCTAAGATGTTGACTAAGTGAAACAATAGGCTTATGCTAAGTGCTAAGCGGTGCATAATGCATTTCCTATTCAAGATTAGGTGCTGCACAAGGAATGACATGACTTAGGTAGCATCGACGCCCACTCTATCTCTTAATTGAGGTAATATAAAATGTCCATACTGTGGGGGTTTCACCCTAGCACCCGCATCAAGGTCAGTGGTGGGGTCCTAGATCAGGCCTATCGGCCCAATCCCTATGCTACCACCACAGACCTCATTGAAAATCACAAAAAAATAAGTTGGACCACAAAACTTTTGGGGTCGGATTAACATAATTTGGGGCACAAATCTAATATGAATCATGACTCGGGCCTTAACAATTGACCACTCTAACTTACTTGTAATTTTTCCGTTACTCCTAAACTTACCACCATTGATATGGCTCAATTCCAAACTAAATTTGATACTAATAACCTCCTTAGTACTTTATGCACCTACACTTGATCAAAAACAACAAAAAAATGATGAGAAGGATGGGTTGCCTCCCACAAAATGCTGTAGTTTTTGTCATGGTTCGACTCTTATTTTTGTATTTTTATTTGATATAATAAAATAAAAATAAAATCATGGGTTGCCTCTCATGCAGCGCCTGATTTAATGTCCCAACATGACTCGATTATCTTGACTACTCAGGCTTCATCAAGATACATCAATGATACCATCTATACCTCATCTTCATAGAATGCATCAACAATCGAGAAAACACTCATCTCTTTTTATTGTTTCATGGATTTATACACTTCAAAACAAACCTCTTTCACATTGAGCCTAAATTTTAGCTCATTCAACTCAAAGTCAATTAACACTCTCTCAGTTGCTAAGAATAGCCTGCCCAAAATTATGGGTACTTCAAATTCGACTTTGCAACCAAGAATTACAAAGTCCGTGAAAAATAAAAAATTAGCCACCCTTACGAGTACATCATGTAGAATACCAATCGATCTTTTCACCGATCTATCTACCATCAAAAGCTGCATATTAGTGGGTGTAGTATCTCCCAAACCCAGTTTCTTGAAAACAGCCAATGGCATAAGATTTATACTTTCCCCAAGATCACAAAGGGCCCTTTTAAAATTTAGCGATCCAATCATACATGGGACGGTAAATGCTCCTGGATCAGCTTTCTTCTGAACAATAGATCTTGTAGTAATGGCACTACAATGATGAATATTGTCTACCATTTTATAGCTCACCATCCTTTTCTTCATCAATAGATCTTTCATAAATATAGCATATCCGGGCATCTGTTCCAGTGCTTCAACTAAAGGCACATTCACTATTAATTGCTTCAACATAGACATGAATTTGTTAAAATTACCTAGCCATTAATTTGTAAAAATTACCTTTATTTTCTTTTTTCTTTAATTATTATGGAAATAGGGGTGGTGGCCTTGGGATTTCAACTGGAGGAACTTTTACTTTCTTTCTTATGCCTTACTCCACATCATTAACATGCTTCGTCTTAGGAGGTTGATCTACTTCCACACTCTTATTTTCCAAACCTCCCAACTCCATAGGCACCACTAAAGATTCATCATCTATCTCCCAATCTATTTGAATCGCATCAGTATGAGAGGATGCTCCTAATCCTAAACTAGATAACGTCTTACCGCTCCTCGTGGTAATAGCCATACACGATCTATCAATCCTTGGATTTTAAACTGTATCACTTGGTAGAGTCCCAATCTATCTTTGGTTGAATACTGCAGATAATTGGCTCATCTGCTGCTCCAGTTGTTTAATAGCAGTTGAGTGCGAATTTACTAGTTGAATCATGGAAGATATGCCACTCTTCATATTAGTCACCCCAGAATTAGTCGCCTCAACTCTCTTTAATAGTTTCTCCATCATGTCCTCCATGGACATTTTGCTTGAACTGGTGGCAGCATTATCATGGCTTCCAGAAGGTACATACAGTCCACTCCTGTTACTTTTATTCTTCTAATCTCCTTGATGATTCCAACCTTGGTTTCTTTGACCACCAGTCCAAAAACCCCCCCGGTTATGCAAATAGTTAGCCTCTTCCTCGGTGTTTTATTCAGCTCTCTTACCATGGGATGCTATAACTTTTATGTTTTCTATAGTCCCTGATAGCAAATGTTTCGTGAGCAAATCCACCTGGGTTTTCATGTGAGCCATATTCTGATCACGCTCCTCTTCTTTCCTACACTACTCTACTGATATTACACCAGACCCAATATTACTTGCTACCACAGAATCTCTAGTATGCCAAGATCTACTTGTCTTTGTCATTCTTTCTAACATGTCCATATCCTCAGTAAAGCTGAGCTCGATAAAAGCTCCTCCTATATCATTATCCACTATTGTCTTTGTAAGTTAGTTCAAAGCTCTATGGAATGTTTCCATCAAGTGTTCATCTGTCATCTTATGGTTTGGGCATTGAGTCAACTTCTTTTTAAACCTTGCCCAAGTCTCATGCAAAGCTTAATTAGCCAATTGCCTAAAGTTGTTGATCTCATCCCTCAAATGTAACATCCTAGAGGGCGAAAAGAAAATTTCTTGGAAAACTCCTTTCAATTGCCTCCAGTTTGTTATAGAATCAAGAGTCAGCTCATTCAACCACATAGTTGCCTCTCTAGACAGAGACAGTAGGGACAATCTCAAATGAATAGCATTTTGTCCAACTCTAGGGTTATTAAAAGACTTACAAATACTGATGAAATTCACCAAATGTAGATTTGGATCATCACTAGATAATCCATCAAAGAGTCCTTTCAAATTCAGTAGCTGGATCATAATACTGGTTATGTTGAATTTCACCCCAGGAGCTAGTGGTGGTAGAATCCTCTAGCTCCAGATCCATCTAAATCATCCTCATCATTTTCAATATCAACCTGCATAGCTTGGCGGTCTAGTCTTCCTCTAAATAGTTGATTTCAATTTATAGGTGCAACTACTCTTGCTGCACGTCTCCGATTAGCCGGGTCAATTAAATCATCATCTCCCAGGTCTTCTTCATTTATATTAGGTACCCCACCTGGGTTACCTGCATTCTGTTGATTTAATTAAGCACTAGCCAAAGCGGCTAATCTTTCAGCTTCCTATTGGTTGGCCATTCTTTCAATAAGATGAGACTCAGGATTGAAGGGTAATAATGGTTCTCCTGAACTTCTGGTTCGTGGAATAAACAACAATGTGCCTATAATGAACAAAAACAATAGATAAATGTAAAATAAGGAAACTTGACTAACAGTCAATTAATACACATAAACTCAATTGACAACCGTATTCCCGGCAATGACGCCAAAATATTTAACGCCTAAATTACACCTCACTTATGAGAGAGTAAGTGTTTTTTGTAAAATATATAACCCAACTAGGTTGGGGTTGAATCCCCCAGGGAATATGGTGCTAATTAAGTTGTATACAGATTAGTTTACTTTTAATCATTCATTTCCGTAAAATAAATAGGAAGTTTGATTAAGATCACAAATTTATAGTTTCAGAGTAACAAGTTGAGAGATGTATAGTATTTTAATCCAGAAAAATAGCAAGCTAGGGTTATGTCCACCTTGTAGTTTTCAATACATTCTAACTATGGGCTTTAAGAATTCATACATGCATCATGCTTACAGAGAAACGTATTGCATTTAATAACATAATCCTAGTGTTTCTGAACCATCAAGGACTAATTCACTTCAGTTCTCTCGAATCAAAAGTGTTTAAAAAGCAATACTAAATCTCCAAGTAGTTAATCCTGTAAGGCATTAACATATGAAATAGGGGTTGGAAATCCTATTTTCTTGTCACTGCTCTCTTTTCCGAACATCAACCTTTCTATTGAACAGGTTGTGTTTTAAGGCATATCCTCTATGTTTGCAAGCACGAGAATTCAAGATAAGCGAAGAGAGTATCATGTAAACAAATCAATGAATAATGAATTCAAAACCCGAAGTAATAGATTGTATGCTACAAGGCTTCCATAACCCTAACTAATAAACTTAGCTACTCATGAGTAAAACAGAAATCACAATAGAAATATTCATCATACCAAAAAGTAAACCCAATTTTGGTGGAGAAGAAGAAGTTGTCTTTCTCCCTTAGAGCTAAGCCGCCACTCTCAGTGCAAAAATAATACAGAATAATGCATAATATGTGACTTTTCAATATCAAGTTGTTTTAATAACTTTTCCCTCATAATTTTCTTCTAAGTCCCTAGACTAATTCTAAATGACAAATTCATTTTGGACATCGTTTTTAGGCACCACATTTGGTCCAGACTGCTACTCTCTCTTGTGTAACATACAATCCGCATTCCATAGTCCCATTATGTCTCCATTTACCTCATTAATACCTGAAATCATACTAATCACATCGGTTTGCTCAATTACATAGAAGTAGAGTAAAAACATAAGAAACTAGGCACTTTGTTCTTCAAACTTATCTAAAATTTGAGTAAGTTATGGTGCTTAGGCATATAATACACCCAACATCACTTATCCTAAATTCGATAACTGAGCAGGAGAAGTAGAATGGTTGATTCTTGAATCATGTGGGGATACAACCGCCCAAAGTTGGGTTAGTGGGTGAATACTAGCATGCATTTAGGATAAGAATAAAATAATCTCAACCAAGTAAACAACCACACATATGTATAATCCATGCCAGCAAAAAGAGCTGAGTTGAGCATGAATTTAAAACCATTAACCTGGGTATGTGTAGCTAAACCATCCTAGAACCACCTATGGGCTATATAGTTCTAGTGTAACCCTGAATGGGCCCCGATGTATGTAGCTGCATGAATTTGAGATACAATAGGAGTAGGGGATTCCCGAGTACCCTTCACTCCATAATACATATGTACAAGTGTACTTAGGGGATTCCTGTGTACCCCATAAATATCATATATGGTCTCTATAACCAATCCTTATGTAGGAAACATGAGTTTCCAGTGTCTGTCCATTGGACTTACACCTTCATAGTTAGCTATCACATCCCGCTAGTATTGCCCAAGGAAAACCATTACCATGTAACCAAATCACCAATTCCATTTATTATTAACCAAGGCTATAAGTAGTCGTACCGACTATAGCTTCCAAGCAATGTCCTTAGCCATCCTTTTTAAGTAAAGGTATTCCCATGTACCCATAGATTACATTATCAAGTTGACTTGGGGGAATCCCATTTACCCTACAAGATGTTTGTTATTAAGTTTTCTTGGGGAATTCCTTTGTACCCCAGAAGGCTATTTAATTAAACCATAATCATGATCACCAAGACCTTACCATTTAACCATTTAAAATAATCCAAACAAATTAGGGTTCCATTAACAAGTTAGACCATACAATAGTTACATCAAAAGTTAAACAATATAGTAAAAGCATTCTCATAGGAATTTTATCAAACACATTGGGGGCATAGTATTTCCAAAGCCAAAACCAAGTACTAATTAAACATTCCCATGCAACTAATTGTTAAAACCACCATCATAATATGAAAATTATAAGTAAAAGACATGGGAAAATCATAACCAACCAATAACCAAAAACCCCAACATTTGTTTGAAAACCCAAACCATATAATATTTAAGCCATGAAAACAATTCATAAAACATCTCTTTAGTTGGACCTAACAATGAGGGAGGAGTACATGCCTTAGATTATGATGATGATGGGCATAAATCACCCTTGTAAGTCCCTAAATTGTTCCAATTGATGAAACCCTAGCCTTTCTTGACCCAAGAGCTTTCAGAGAATTTGGGAGTGTTTTAAAAGAGTTTTAGTGATTGAAAATAGGTCAAATGATGTCCCAAGAGTGCTATAAGTTGTGGCGCCTTAAGAGGTTAAGAAGGTAAATATCCATATTACCCCCAACTTAAATTGTTTAAGATTCTCGCAGGATGGTACCACCATCCCATACCAATCATATGCAAGAGTACGAGTGGTACCCTTATCTCATACACTAGGACTCCCCTTGGACCATAGCACTGTCCAACATACGACCATCCAAGATGAACCATACCCAACCATACGACTAGTACCATGAAACCATACCCTATACAGAATAGAATCTCCCAGATTAAACTTAGGGCAACATAAAATTGACACCTTACCATTCATACTAAAACATACAACTTGTATATTCAAATCGTACCCTAACATAGGACTTGTATATTCCAATCGTACCTTGGACAAAAACCATCCAACCCACACTGGTCACCTTACAACTAAGACCATCCAAACCATACCCTATCATACGAGAAGTACCTTAACTCAGATTATTTCTTGAAGCCAAAAATTGAGAAATTTTCTAAGGGTCAAAGCCTAGGGTGTTTCAGTCTCCACACCAGGATCATTCATCCCCGAATGACAGACAAGGTAGTACAAGAATAAATTACACCCCAACATAACCATTCCAACCTTTAACTAAGTTATAAAACAATGATTCACGAAAATCAACCTTTTCTTTAACCTAGTTAGAAAACTAAGATGTGATCACAAACACATACCATAAGCATGAATATCCTGAGCAGAAAACAAATGTGGATACATAGACGTCATGTCCTCTTACACTTCCCAAGTAGCTTTTCCACCTTGTGGTTCTGCCATAGACCCTTAACCGAAGCTACATCCTTTGTCCGCAACCGATGAACCTGCTGATGCAAGATCTCAACTAAGATCTCTTCATAGGAAAGGTAATTCAAGATACCCAATCCTTCAAAAGGAACAACCGATGAAGGATCACTATACACTTTCTCAACATATAGACATAAAATAGCGTATAAATGGAATAAGATTAGAAGGCAACTCCAATTCACCAACCCTACTCAAAACCATATAAGGATCAACATACCGGGGCTGAGCTTTTCTTTCTTCCTAAACCATATTAGTCCCTTCATGGGACACACCTTTAGGAATACCTTATACCCAACCTCAAACTCCAAGTCCCTACGCCTTACATTCACATAAGACTTTTGGTGACTTTGGGCAACGTTAATCCTATCTTGAATCACCTTCACCTTTTCCATAGCCTGATAAACCAAATTTGGGCCAAATATATTTGCCTAACCAAGCTGAAACCACCCTATAGGAAATCTATACCTCCTAATATTCAATGCCTCAAAAGGGGCCATCTCAATGCTAGAATGGTGACTATTATTGTAAGTAAACTCTACAAGAGGTATATGCTTAACCCAATTATCACCATAATCAATCACATATGCGTAAAGAATATCCTCTAACGTCTAAATAGTTCTCTCTGCATACGCATCCGTCTGTGGATGAAAAATAGTACTTAGACTAACCTTAGTCCCCAACCCTTTATAAAATGACCACCAAAAGTAAGATGAAAACTGCATACCACGAGTAGAGATGATCCAAATAGGTATCCCATGCAGCTTCACAATCTTATAAAAATACAATATCACATAATCCTCAGCCAAAAAGCTAGTCCTCACTAACAAAAAGTGGGTTGACTTTGTCATCCTATCCATGAAGACCCATACCTAATCAAATTAATTCTGAGACTGAGAAAGATCGGTAATGAAATCCATGTTGATCACTTTCTATTTCCATTCTAGTAATTTAATCTCTTGATAAAAACTCCCAGGCCTCATGTGCTCAATTCTCATTTGTTGACACACTAAACACTTATCCACAAAATTAGACACATACTTTTTCATGACATTCCACCAATACATCTCCTTGAGATCGTGATGTATTTTTGTCGAATTGGGATGAACAGCATAGCACGATTCATATTCCTTAGCCACTATACTTTCTCAGAAACTATCAATATCAGGAACATACAACCTCCCTTGGTACCATAACATACCATCACCACTTATCTTAAATACCACTACCCTTTGCCCATCTACATCAACCTTTATTTTTATCAAGATAGGATCTAGCATTTGCTTATCCTTGATCTTTGCACCAAGAGACGACCATACCACTTCTTGAACCAGTATACCATCATTCTTAAATCCCAAAAGACAAACTCCAAGATTAGCCAAATGGGGAATATCTTTCACCAAATCTCATCTCTTCTTCTCTACATGAGCTAAGATTCCTATGGACAACCTGCTAAGACCATTAGCAACAAAATTAGCCTTACCTGGATGGTAGTGAAGAGTCATGTCATAGTCCTTCAGAAGTTCAAGCCATCTCCTTTGCCTAAGGTTCAGCACTTGTTGAGTAAATACATACTACATGATTTTATGATCTGAGAAGATATCTAGGTGCACTCCATATAAATAGTACTACCAGATTGTTAATGAAAATACTATGGCTGATAACTCTAACTCATGAGTAGGTTAGTTTCTCTCATGCACCTTTAATAGCCTAGAAGCATAGTCAATTACCTTACCACGCAGCATCAGAACACAGCTAATTTCTACTTGGGATATATTATAATATACCACAAATCCCTCATTACCTACAGGCAATGTCAAAACTGGAGCCAAAGTTAGCTTATCCTTCATCTTCTCAAAACTACCCTCACAAGCATCCGACTAAGAGAACTTTACCTTCTTCTAAGTCAACAATCTCTCCACAATATAATACCTTGCCAAATCTATGAACCTCCAAATATCTATTGGAGTCGTAGGTATAGGCCACTTCTTAACTATTGAAACCTTTTGCGGATCTACCAGAATCCCTTCACTAGAAATAATGTGACCCAAAAAAGTAACAACGTTCAACTAGAATTCACATTTAAAGAATTTGGCATACAACTATTGCTCTTTGAGAGTCTGCAACATAACACAGAGGTAAATGAAATAATCCACTTCACTCTAAGAGTACACCAAAATGTCATCAATGAACACAGTGATGAAAAAATCCAGAAAATAATGGAAAACCCTATTCATCAAGTCCATGAATGCCACTGGGAATCAGTCAAACCAAATGACATAACCAAGAACTTAAAGTGTCCATCCGAGTACGAAAAGCTTTCTTAGGGATATCCATCTCCATAATCTTAAGCTGATGATACCCAAACCAAAGATCTATCTTTGAAAAGAATTGGCACCTACAACTGATCAAATAAGTCATCTATCCTTGGAAGAGGATACTAGTTCTTAACCATCACCTTATTCAGCTGCTGATAGTCAATACACATTTGAAGGAACCATCCTTCTTATGTATGAATAACATCGATACGCCTCTCAGGGAAACACTAGGATGGATGAAACCCTTATCCAAAAAAACCTTAGGTTGCTTCTTGAGTTTTCTTAACTCAGCTTGAGCCATTCAATAAGAAATAATAGATGTTCAATGAGTGTTCAGAACTAACTAAATCCAAAATTCAATCTCTCTATCTAAAGGAATACCAAGACAGTCATCAAAAAGACCTTAAGAAACTCATTCACCATCAAAATTGAATTCAAAGAAGGACCTTCCGAGTTAGAATATTTAACTTGGACCAAATGATAGTGACACCATTTGGAGATTAATCTCTGAGCTCTAAGATATGATATAAACTTCCCCTTAGGATCTAGGGAACCACCCTTCCATTTAATAACCAGCTCACTAGGGAACCTAAAGACAACATTACAAGTCTGACAATTTAAGGACATGTAGAATGAGTATAACTAATCCATACCCAGAATAACATCAAAATCCACTATATTTATTCATACAAATCCGCCAAAGTCTCCTTACTACCAACTAATACCACATATCTGCTAGAGACTCTTATAACAACCATAGAGTTACCTAATAGGGTAAAAGTAGAAAAAGTATTCAAAATAACATTAAGACCAAAACCAAAATAAACAGCCAAAAATTGGGTCACATAAGAAACAGAAGGCCCCATATCAAATAAAGAATAAGCATACTATGAAAAGAGTTTCAACATATTGGTTACGATATCAGGCGATGCCTCAAACTCTTGTTGGGTAGTGAATGCATATAATTAATTTTGAAGTATGCTAGTATCAAAAGAAAAAACAATTATTGAAGCAGCACCCTTTGGTGCAGGAGTAGATAATGAGGCAACTGGAACTCTATTTACTTCCGAAGCAACCTTACCCGTCGAACAAATTCTATGCATATTTCTTGGCTAACTATATTTGAAATAATTATCCCTATCCTCATCATAGAAACCCAATGTAACCGACCATAGAGCCTACAAAAAGGACTTAATGAGGCCGAATGGGCCCCACTATCTTGAGATTGGGCACCCTATTCCTTGAAGTTGTCGCCACCCTACTGATGCCTATCACCTAACTGCTTTGGGTAGGGATTACTACTATAGAGAAGGAAGTAGAACTCTTTCACATTTTCTTTGCACACTTACCATTATCCCGATCACTTTGTTGTTGTTTATCCTGCTCAGAGAATCTAAACTTCTTACCTTGCCTTTTTTCTATCTCAGCTTTCTTTCTCTTTTCATTCTCTACCTTTTGCATATGAACTACCAACCTAGAAATATCTATGTCCTTGATCGGCAATACAGTCTTGCTTTCAAGGATCAACTCACGAGATAGTCCTGAAGAGAACTTTCTCATCCTAACCCTCATATTAGACACCAATTCTGGAGCATACATAGAAAACAAGTGAAATTTCAAGGCATACTTCTTAATCAAAATATTTCCCTATTTTAGATTAAAAAATTCGTCTGCCTTTGCTTTCTTCAATTTCTGAGGAAATAAATAGTCCACAAATACATTGGAGAAAGTCTTCCATAAAGATGACTCCTCAAAATCACCTCTTTCCCTATCCTATTCTCCGTACCATTGGTACACCATATCATTTTGTTGGTAGAAAGCAAACTCTCCCCTTCCATATTTATGGCATGCATAATTCTGAAAATCTTTTTCCAACTCATCCTAAAAACTCTGAGGATCCTTTCCACCTTAATACCAGTGAAAGTTTAAGGACTCAACCTCATAAATTAGCCAACCCTTATGACCTCAGAAAATGGAGTAATAGATGTACCATGTTCAACCTGAGAAGCTACTAATTAAGTAATCATATGAATTGACTAATAAAACTCAACATTCATTATACTAGCCTAAGGAGGACTAGAGGGAACCAATGGAACTCAGAGAAATCAAGGTCTGGACCCTTAGATCGAGTATGCATCCCAAGAGAAAAGTATGTCCCATCAATATCGTCCCCAGTTGGGACAGAAGAACATAAAGAATAGAAACATTTCCTAAATGCCTTGGATCCTCTTCCTAATGAGTGTGGTGCGCTACACACCCATAAAAGAAACTCTACTTGATATGGCTTTATGGACTCCTAATTGACCATTAACCTAAAGATCTAAAACCAACTTAAAACGACCCAAATTAGGGCCTTGTCGTAATGGGCATCCTAAGTCTAACTAGGAATAGGGACTATAAATGATACCCAACCCAACTACAAATGCATACACTAAGTTAGATAGATTTTGATTATATAATAAGATAGAATTATGTACAACTCTACACTCTAGGATAGGTCTATAATTGTGACCAACCCAAATAGTCCAACCATCCAATACCCAATGAATAACCATACCAGAACTAAAATAATAACTATGTACGAGTCTATAACATAATAGCATGGGACAATCATAAATAAAGTCAAAAAAGATAAGTCATAATACAAATACCAATGCCAAGGCTGACACTACTGTCGACACCACTCACACCATCCCATAGTAGTCCCACAAAGCCTCTAACAAAAAGTAAAACAATATTTTGTTGGGACATGCCCCCAACTATAGCTAAAAACAATGTCTATAAAATAACTAAAGTATGTAAGGAAATCCATAATACTACCCACATTATTAAAGCTCACCATATTAATCCAACAGCTGATCCCAAATCCAATTATTGAGTAGGAGAAGAAGAATGGTTAGTTCATGCATCACATGGAGATACAACTGCTCGAATGCGGGTTAGCGGGTAAACTTGAGAATGTACTTGTGATAAGGATAAAGTAATGCCAGCCTTTAAAACTAAGTAAACAACCATTTGCATATACAACCACACATATGTATAACCTATACCAGGAAAAAGAACCGAGTTTAGTATACATTTAAAACAATTAACCTGATTATGTGTAGCTTAACCATCCTAGAACTACCCATGAGCTATATGGGTCCAGTGTAATCCCCTAAATGGGCCTCAGTGCGTCTAGCCATACAAACCAGAGATACTATAGGAGTAGGGGGATTCTAATGTACTATTTGCTTGCCATAGTACATATGTAAAAGTCTACTTAGGGGATTCCTATGTACTTCTTAAGTATAATATATGGTCGCCATAATCAATCCTCATCTCAGCAAATATGAGTTTTCAGTATCTATCTATTGGACTCAAACCTTCACGGTTAGCTACACACCCCACTATTATTGCCTAATTAAAACCATTACCATGCAACCAAACCACCAATTCCATTTATTATTAACAAAAGTTATAAGTAGTGGTATCGTCATACTGACTAGCTTGCAAGCAATATCCTTATCCATCTTTTTTAAGTAAAGAAATTCCCATGTATCTATAGATTACATTATCAAGTTGACTTAGGGGAATCCCATGTACCCCACAAGATGTTAGTTATTAAGTATGCTTGGGGGATTCCTTTGGAACCCATAAGGCTATTTAATTTAACCATAATCATGACCACCAAGGCCTTACTATTTAACCATTTAAAACCATCTAACCAATTATGGTTCTATTATAAAGTTATAACATGCAATAGTTACATCAAAAGTTGAACAATATAGTAAAAACATTCTCATAGGCATTTTATCAAACATGTTAGGGGCATAGTATTTCTAAAGCCAAAACCAATTATCAATTAACCATTCCCATACCACCAATTATTCAAACCACCATTATAATATGAAAACCATTACTAAAATACATGGGAAAACCATAACCAACCATTATAACCAAAACCCCAACATATATTTGAAAATACAAACCATACAATATTTATGACATAAAAATAATTAATAAAACATGCCTTTAGTTTGAACTAATAATGAGGGAGGAGTACATGCCTTATATTACAATGGTGACAGGGAGAAATCACCCCTGTAAGTCCCCAAATTGATCCTATTGATGAAACCCTAGCCTTTCTTGATCCAAGAGCCATGAGAGAATTTGAGAGTGTTTTAAGATAGTTTGAGTAATTAAAAATAGGTTAAATAATATCCTAAGAGTGTTATAAGTCATGGGGACTTGAGAGGTTAAGAGGGGAAATATCCCGATTACCCCCAACTTAAACTACTTAAAATTCCCATAGAATGGTATGACCACCCTATACAAATCATACCCTAGGGTGTGAGTGGCACCCTTCTATCACCCTAGTCCTTCCCTTAGAACATATTATTGTCTAATATACATCCATCCAAGCCAAATCTTACCCAACTATACAACTATTATAATAAAACTGTACCCCAGGTAGAAAGAATCACCTAGACTAAACTTAGGGCAACATACTCTTGACACCTTACCATTCGTACCCTAATATATGACTTGTATATTTTAATTATACCTTTGATAGAAACCATCAAACCAATACTGGTCACCATACAACTAAGACCATTCAAACTACACTCTATCATAAGAGATGTACCTTAAGTCGTACGATGTACAGAAGCCAAAAACAAGAAATTTTCCAAGGTTCAAACCCAGGGTGTTTCATTCTTGAATATTTTTGATTTCTATATGGTCATCTTTTAGATCATGCCTTCAAGAAGATCTGATATTCCAACAAAATCCTCTGTCCTAATTGAGAATAATATGGATAGATCTTGTCCAACTTCTGGAGTCCTAAATTGATCAAGTATCACTGTATCTAAATGTCTTCATAGGGTTCCACTTGTCCCCTCTGATCCTACTCTTGAGGGTGATACTCATACTCAGTTTCCTCAAGGGGATGCCACAGATGTTGAGTTTCATCGCTCCATTACCCTGTTGACTTAGTTGGGAGCTTCTCAGTCTAAGCATAGTTTTATTATTACTCTATCTTCTGAGGCCATAAGGGTTTTATAGTTCATGAGCTTACATCATTGTATGTTTATCGGTATAGTTAAGGAGGATCCTTAAAGTTTTATTAATGAGATGGAAAATATCTTTTGGGTTATGCATACTTCGGAGGTTGAAGGTGTTGAGTTTGTTTTCTATCAATTGAATGATGTAGTGTATCAATGGTATGAAGAGTGGGAATGATCAAGGGAAATGGATGTCCATTTTGCTTTATGGGAGGATTTCCCTAGTGTATTTCTGGATTGCTTCTTTTCTCAGGAATTGAAGGATGAGAAAAAAAAGAGTTTGTGAATTTGAGGCAAGGTAGGATTTTTGTCAAAGAGTATACCTTGAAATTTAATCAATTGTTTGATATGCTCCTGAGTTAGTTTATAGCATGAGAGATAAAATGTGTAAGTTTGCATTGGGATTGTCTCATGAGTTGATCCTTAAGAGTAAGGCTGTCTAGTTGATCAAGGACATAGATATCTCTAAGTTAGTTATGTATATACAATAGGTGGAGGAAGATAAGAGGAAGAAGGACGAGTTTAGTAAGAGATAAGGAGAGAAATTTAACCTTCTAAGCAAAGTGGTAGATATGGTGGTAAGTGGCCAAAGAAGAAGTAGGGGAGGTTTGCTTCTTTCTCCATGGATAATTCTCCTTAGCCAAAGTTGTCAGATGATCATCAATCTCAGCATAATGGTGGGGTCCATGCATAGGGTGCCTAATCTCAGGCTAGTAGGGCTTAGTCGGCTCCATCCTACCCTCCTTATGGATTTTATGGGCGGTCACATTATGGTTTTTATGAGGAAGGGAAGAAAAAATATTTTTATTCTGGTCAAATTGGTCATATGCAGTGTGACTATTTGTCTTGAATATCTTTTGGGGATAACAAGGTTCCTATTGGCTCTTCATCTACTCCGACACTAAAGGGTACTACTTCAATATCTATTTCTTTTTCTGGCACCAGAACTAGATGGAATTGGTTATACACTTTACATCTTATTAGTATTTAGAGGCATCCCCTGATATCATTACTGGTATGTTGAAACTATTCTCCCATGATATGTATTGTTTACTTGATCCAGGGTCTACTCTTTCTTATATGACCCTATTTGTGGCTGTGCATTTTGGTTTTGGTCCTGAGTTTATTTCTGGTCCTTTAATACTATCTACCTCAGTTGGTGACTCTAGGATTGCTAAAAAAGTAATAGAGGGTATGGTATCTATTAGTTTTAGAGAAACTCATTTGGATTTAATAGAGTTAAACGCGGTTGACTTTGTTGTTATGTTGGGGATTAATTGGTTGTATTCATTCTAGGATTCTCTAGATTGTTGGACCCATAAGGTCATGTTTAAATTCACTAATGAGTCAATCATTGTATGGGAAAGGGGTTCATTAATTCCTAAGGGGATATTTAGCTAATATCTTAGATCCCAGAAGTTAATTTCCAAAGAGTGTTTGTATCATTTGGTCCGAGTTAAAGATTCTAACTCGGGAGGTCATTCTCTAGAATCTATTTATTTGGTTAATGAGTTTCCTGAAGTTTTTCTATATGATCTTCCTAGTATTCCCCCTGATTGTGAAATTGATTTTAGGATTGATCTTGTTCTGGATACTTTTTCCTATATCTATCCCTCCTTGTAGAATGGCTCCAACTGAGTTAAAAGATCTTAAGAAGCAATTAAAAGATCTCTTAGATAAAGGTTTTATACATCCTAGTGTGTCTCCTTGGGGTGCTCCTGTGTTATTCGTGTGTAATCAAGATGGTTCACTTTGGATTTTTATTGATTATCATTAGTTGAATAAGGTGACCATAAAGAATAAATATCCTCTTTCTAGGATCGATCATTTGTTTTATCAGCTTCAAGGTGCAAAGTTTTTCTCTGATATTGATCTTAGGTAAGGCTATCATCAACATAATATTAGGAAAGTGGATATCCCTAAGACTTCCTTCAAGACCCAGTATGGTCACTATGAGTTCCTAGTTATGTCTTTTGGGTTGACCAATGCTCTGACCATATTTATGGATTTGATGAATAGGGTTTTCCATTATTTTCTAGATTTGATCATCATTATCTTCTTAGATAATATTTTGGTATACTCTAATAGTAAGGTGGATCACATCGATTACCTCCGTGCTGTGTTGCAAACCTTGAAGGATCAGCATTAGTATGCCAAGTACTTAAAATGTAAGTTTTGCTTAAAGAGTGTGACTTTTCTTGGCCATGTTATCTCTAGTGAAGGGATCATAGTGGATCCACAAAAGGTTACAGTGGTAAAGAAGTGGGCTATACCTGGGACTCCAACTGATATTTAGAGTTTCTTGGGTTTAACTACCTGCTATAAGAGATTTATGGAAAGTTTTTTTTATTATAGCTGCTTGATTGACTAGATTTTCCTAGAAAAAGGTAAATTTATTTGGTCAGATATGTGTGATGGTATTTTTGAGTAGTTGAAGGATAAGTGGAATTCAACTTTAGTCTTGAAACTACCTGAGAGTACCAAGGGTTTTGTGGTATATTGTGATTCTTCTTGTGTTGGACTTGGTTATGAGTTGATTCAACATAGTAGGGTGGTGGCTTATGATTCTAAGTAGTTGAAAGTTTATGAGAAGAACTACCCTACTCATGATTTGGAGTTGTTGGCTGTGGTATTTGCGTTGAAGATTTAGCATTACTATCTCTGGGTTTATGTTGACATCTTTTCTGATTATAAAAGCCTCCAGTAGTGTAGTAGTGTTTACTCAGAAAGAGTTGAATCTTAGGCCAAGAAGGTGGCTTGAGTTGCTGAAGAACTATGATATGAGTCTCCATTACCATCCAGGTAAGGCTAATGTAGTTACTGATGCTCTTAGAAGGTTATCCATGGGGAGTCTACCTCATGTGGAAAAGGATAAGCACAAGTTGGTGAAGGACATCCACCATTTGGCTAGTCTTAGAGTTTGTCTCACGGACTCTAAGGATGGTGGGGTATTTGTACATCAGGTATTACAGTCGTCTCTTATTTTTGAGATAAAGGAAAAGAAAATATTGGATCCTAATTTAATTAGGATTATATAAAATATTGCTCTAGGTGAATCGAATCCACATCGTTAGCTTAGAAGGCTAGGGGTTATAATCAATGTCGGTTTATTTTTTAACATCTATAATTCAAAACCAAACATAAAACTCTTGCAAAAGTTTGTTGACTTTGTGATTGGTGGATACGATATCTGGATGTACCAAGGTAGGCTATGTGTTCCCGATATGGATGGTTTGAAGAAAAGGATTTTGTCCAAAGCTCATGGATCTTGTTACTCTATCCATCCTGGTTCAACGAAGATGTATCATGATCTTAAGGAGTTCTATTGGTGGAATAATATAAAGCAAGATATGGCTAATTATGTGTCTAGGTGTATGATGTATCAACAAGTACAAGTTGAGCATATGAGACCCAGAGGTTTGTACCAAAAGATTGAGTTGATCGAAAGGAAGTGGGAAGTAATCAATATGGATTTTTTTGCCGGTCTTCCTCAGTCTTGGAATCTATATGATTCGATTTGGATCATTATATGTTGGATGACCAAGTCCACTTACTTCTTGCCTGCGAGGAATAGTTATTTGGTAGAGGATTATACTAAGTTTTATTTTGCGGAGATTGTGAAGTTTCATGGTGATCCTGTTTTTGTCATTTTGGATCATGGTACTCTGTTCTCATCTCATTTTTGGTGGTCATTTCAGAAAGGTTTGGGAACTAAGGGACCCTTAGTACTGCTCTCCACCCGTAGTCGGATGGACAAATTGAGTGGACTATTCAAACATTGGAAGATATGCTTGGTACTTGTGTGATTGACTATGGTGGTAGTTGGTTCAACCATTTTATTCTTATAGAGTTTGCTTATAATAATAGTTATCACTCTAGCATTGGTATGACATCTTTTGAGGCGTTGTATGGCAGAAGATGTCATTCTCTTATTGGGTGGTATGAGGTTGGTGAGGATAAGTTGTTTGGACCTTATTTGGTTCACCAATCCTTGAAAAGGTAAAGGTAATTTGTGATAGGTTGAAAGCCACTCAAACTCGCCAAAAGTACTATGTAGATGTGAGGCATACAGAGTTGGAGTTTAAAGATGGTGATTGGGTATTCTTGATGGTATCTCCTATAAAGAGAGTGATGCAGTTTTATAAGAAGGGAAAGCTCAGTCCTAGGTATGTTGGTCTGTATTTGGTCCTTAAAAGGGTTGGTAATGTTGTGTATGAGTTGGAGTTTCCTTCTAGTTTGAGCTCCATTCATCTAGTTTTCCAAGGCTCTATGTTGATAAAGTGTGTTGGTGATCCTTCATTTGTTCTTCCTTTGGAAGGGTTGGATATTTCAGATTTCTTATCTTATGAGGTTGTCCCGATTGAGATTTTGGATTGTCAAGTACGACGGCTACAGATGAAGGATGTGCCTTTGGTAAAGGTCCTTTGGAGGAACCATAAGGTTGAAGAAGCCACTTGGGAAGCGGAAGGGGACATGAAGTCCCCATTCCAAAAATTTGTGCTTGAGGTATTTGTTCATCTTAACATCTTTGTTTTATGCATTTACTTTCTAACTTGGTTAATGGGAAGTTTTATTAGTAATAATGTGCTAACTCGTGCTTGTGGTTGCCTCAACCCATCATTCGAGGACAAACGATCCTAGAGGGGGAGAATTGAAACAACCTAGTTTTAAGCCTAAAAAAATTTATTGAGTTTGAGCTTCTCGACATCATATGACTTGAGGGTACTTGTCGTACTATGTGGGTACGTTTTAGGGTCCTTAACTCATATGATAATCAGTGTGGTTTGGTTGTTTACTGTCAAAGGTATCAGAAGGCATCATACTAGTCGTATGTTAGGTTATGATAAGAATAGTGTCAAACCGTATAATGTCCTATGTCTAGCCTATATGATTCTGCCTAGGGTACAGTTTAAGGGTACCAATCTTATATTATGGTTATGAGTTAGCCCTTGCGGTTGTATGTTGGACAGTGTTGGGGTCTAAGTTGATGCCTAAGGTATGAGTGGTGGGTACCGCTCGTATGTTGTGGGTATAGTTTGGGTAGTGTGGCCATACCCTCCTGCCCACCATTTTTTAGCTTTTAAGATGAAAACATTTTAGACATTTCTCACCCCAAAACCTGACCCGACCCAAAACCGCGCCTTCTCGTATGGGCATCTCAAGCCCAACAAGGACCGAAGATTACCCCATTAACCTCACCAAACCATGCACATCAATCCACAAGCGTCGGATAAACTCTAAACATATAATAAGATACTAGAAACAAAACTAACAATCATACCTTACGAAAGTCTAGCCATTCATTAATATCAACATTCAACATCCATTATACCCAAGTCCATAGTCATCCACATAACATCTACAAGTTCGATGTCCATAACATGCCAGGACTAAACACCGATAATAGCTTAATACCAAATATAAAACAAGTCTATAACATAGATAAAGAGACTAGGAGATGGGTGCCTTATGAAGGATGGAAGATCACCACTTCAACATCACCACACGAATCGCTCGAACACTTATCACTATGAAAGAAGAGAAGAAGAATCTACGGAATTTATGCCGCGTGGGGACATCGCATTTAGAGACGGTTAGTGATTGGAGTGCTAGTATGTAACTCAAGGGTAAGGATAAAATAATGTCATCATTCAATACCAAGTCAAACCATCATAAGTCACCATATTTACTCACGTAGGCATGTAAATATACATGGATATATTAAGTGTCCAAAGATAAAAAAGCCTTAACATACATTTCAAAACACTAACCTTCCACCACTTAAGTTATATCAAACAATAGGACTCTAACCTCAAGTCATCTCATTAGTCAAGTAGACTCTAACCACAAGCCATTTTACAAGACAAGTGGACTCTAACCACAACCCATTTCATTGCGCATGTGAAATTTAACCATAAGCCCTTTTATTATGCAAGTGGAATTTAACCACAAATCATTTCATTTCATATGTGGACTCTAACCACAAGCCATAACCTCCATTACTAGTTGACATTAGGACTCTAACCCATTGTCCATGCATTCACATCACACTATTCATATTTGGGGACTTTAACCCACTTAACCATACCAAGACATCAAGGCCACAATTCAATACCATACGTGACCACAAGGTCTTTGTCATGACCCGAACCAGGGCCTGGCCCTGATGAGCATTTCAAATCATGGAGGCCCGAAACACCCTTATCTGTCTGATAATCATACACATAATTCATATGATCAAAGTAATACGAAAGAAACACAATATAACGGAAACATGGTCAAGAATCATATGAAAATGAAAATGGGGAATAGTGTCCCACAATCTAAATCAACATCTCTAAAACCGTCTGCGGAATCTCTTCTACATGAATGAAACAATGTCTATCTAAAAACTAGGACAAGGCCCCCAGTACACCCAAAAAAAACTGAATATAAGATAAAAGGACTGCAGGACATAAGACCTTCCAAAACATAGAAGGCTCACCACTTGTCTCTACAGCTCTGTTTGAAAGTTCTACTGAATCTCTTGACCCCTAGACTGGGCCTCTGAACCTGAGAGGTTGGAGAGAGGAGGGGGTCAGCACAAAAGTACTGGCACGTAGAGATATCAAAGCAAAACATAATATTTTTACAAAATATAGTCGAGAGCAATAGCAATTTTGTATCAAATCATTTGAAAGCACATGGGTGTAATGCAATAGTTTTTCTCAACAATAATGATATGCAACTGAGCTAGGTGGAATACCCTAAATAATTTATACCAACTATCAAACCTTGGTTGCCGCCGAGATTAGAGTATAAGTGAGGGAGAGACACACAATACCACAAAGAATGGTGTCTCAACCCAAATCAAATATGGTAGTGCACAAGACCACAAAGCATGGCTCCTAACCATAATCCCAATTTAGGATAATATAATATTAGGTACGCAAAACCACAAACCATGGTACCGATATTCCGTGTCAGCAAACAAGTTCTTCCAGCGATGAGCCACTTATGTGCACATAGGCGCCGCCTAGGCTATACCTATGCTTAAATAGGCGCCACCTAGGCTATCGCCTATGCTTTCCAGTAGCCATGGGCGATTGGTTTGGCGTCGCTTATCACTTTGATAGGTCATAACTTCTTGCTCAGGTGTCAGATTTTAGGTAAATTGGTATCGTTGGAAAGTTAACTCGAATACATATCATTTGACACATAGTAGGCTTCCTAATTCAATATACCCAAAGAGTTATGGTCGATGGAAATTGACACATTTTACAACATCTAATAAAACTTAGTCGATCGAATAGTTCCAACTCATCCTTGAGTTGAAGGACCTCTATGGTCTAAATTCAAGCTAGAGCAGATTCACATGCTACACAATAATTAACATGCCCTATTGGCGTAGGATTTTATGGCTTCGGGATTAGCAATGCATCAAAATAATAGTTTTTATTCTAGCCCAAAATGTGGGGCATTTCATTCTTCATGAACCATGCGTCAATCAATCACTTTAATGAGCCAATGCATTATTTTTAAATATCATTCAAGACAAATTGTAGACATCAAAACCTTCATCAATCATTCATTAGCACTCTTGCAACAAGCTTTAGTTCAAACACAATTCAATTTCATACTAGGGAATCTAACCCCTTACTAACCAATCAAACCAACAAGGGCTTTATAAAATCATTTACCAAGCATTCCTTCCCATTAAGCCATTGCCTTAGTTAAAAACTCTATTAGCATGTAGCTAGTCATTTCTCTTAGATATTTTCACAAACACCTTGAAGGCATATCTTTACCATGACCAAAATTCAAGTGAAAGCCTTCAATATTAGGGTTACTCAAGACCCATTTACTAAGCCATAATCTACAAGCATCCACATGTACAATCTATCACCAAATCATGTAGAATCAAAGGTTTAAGCAAACGTAAGCATTACTCATCACTTTACATTAAAACCTCATCATTTGTTTCAAAAGTACCTCATTAAAGATTCATAAACAATGTTTAACTAACATGATATTTGAGAAGTAATATTAGGGGAAGAGTCACATGCCTTATACAAGATGATTCAAGGGAGAACTTGACTTCTCTTTGCCTCTAGATGATCACCCCTTGGAACCCTAGCCTCCAAATCTTCAAGAATGTGTTGGAGAGAGTATTTGGGAGGTTTTGATGTTGTAGAATGAGTGTTTAGGAGGCCACAGTACATTATAAACAAGTGTTTAGGAGGCCACAGTACATTATATAGTGAGGGGACTTAAGGTTTTTGGTATGGGAACTGTCCATAGAGCCCTAACTTAAAAGCTGAAAAGTGACTTCCCACGTGGGTACGACTCACTTAGCTCAATCGTCCCCTAGGGTACGAGTAGCACCCTAAATCGTAGCCTAGGCCTCACCGAAGACCCCTAAACTGACCAAGGTACAACCGCACATTAATGACTCGTACCCAAGTTTACTAATGGTACCCTAAACCATATCACCAAATTGTACACAAGGCAGTTTCATCTAGGTCAAGCTCAATACTCCATACGACTAGGTAGTGTATGACTCATACCCTGATATATGGCCATAGGGAGTCTAAGTCGTATCTTGAGTAATGTGTAACCCCCACAAAACTACCTAGCATATGTGAGGGGCTCACTAAGTCGTATCTAAGGGTGTGACTAGTACCCTGGAGTCGTACATAGTCCAAAAGCTGTAACTAAGGTAATTTTTCTAAGGATCCAAAGCCTAGTTGTTTCAATTCTTCCCCACTTGGATCATTCATCCTCGAATGATGGGTAAGGCAACCACAAGTAGGCGATAACACACTATTACACCTCAAATTAACCATTAACCAAGTTAGAATACAAAGACATGTAACAAGGATGAAACACATGCCATGATCGTTATTAATCAATCATTCATTCAATTGACCTTGGGACTCTAACCCATTGTCTATCAAAACACTTGCTCAATTCACAATTTACGGACTTGAAAACATGGCCTATCAAAGACATAAATCAAGTTACGAAGATTAACACATACCTCAATCATATGTTTTTGAAATAGGAAACAAATTCAGACACTTGGACTTCATGTCCTTTTCTGCCTCCCAAGTAGCTTCCTCGGACTTTTTGTTCCTTCATAGAACCTTCACCAAAGCCACCTCTTTAGTTTGGAATCGGCAAAATTGCTGATCCAAGATCCTCACCGGATCCTCCTCATAAGAAAAAAAGTCCAAAATACGAACACCCTCCAAAGTAACAAACAATGAAGGATAACCCATACACTTTCACAACATGGACGCATGGAATACCAGATGGATAGAGCTCAAACTAGAGCATAACTCCAACTCATAGGTGACATTACCAAGCATCTTCCAAATCAAGTAAGGACCAACATACCGAGGACTCAACTTTCCCTTCTTACCAAACCGCATTAGTTCCTTCATGGGATATACCTTAAAGAATAACCAATCATGAACATTAAACTCTAAGTCCCTATGCCTCATATCTCCATAGGACTTTTGGTGACTTTGAGCAGCTTTTAACCTATCAAGAATCGACTTCACCTTTTCCAAGGCTTGGTGAATCAAATTGGGTCCGAACAACTTACCCTCTACAACCTCGTACCCCCTATAGGAGATCAACATCTCCAACCATACAGCTTTGTAAAATGAGTCATACCAATGCTAGAGTGGTAACTATTGCTATAAGAAAACTCAATCAAGGTTAAATGGTCATACTAATACCACTATGATCAATCACACAAGCATGCAATATATCTTCTAATGTTTGGATAGTTCGATTCGCTTGTCCATCCGTTTGCGGGTGGAAAGCGGTACTAAGGCATACCTGAGTGCCCAAACCTTTCTAAAACAATTTCCAAAAATGCAAGGAGAACGGAGTACCACAATCCAAAATAATAGAAACTAGAGCACCATGCAATTTACAATCTTTCCAAAATACAACTTAGCATAATCCTCTATAAAAATAACTAGTTCGCACCAGCAAAAATGAGCGAACTTGTTCATTCTATCCATAATAACCCAAATAGAATAACAGTAATTTAGAGATTGGGGAAGATCGTGATGAAATCCTTATTAGTCACTTCCCATTTCCATTCGGGCAACTCTATCTCTGGATACAAACCACTGGGCCTCAAGTGCTCAGCTTTCACTTGTTGACACACCATACATTTAGCCACATAGCTAGCCATAACTCGCTTCATATCATTCCACCAATAAAAATCCCTAAAATCATGATACATCTTCGTAGAATTAGGATAAATAGGAAACTGAGACTCATGAACCTCAACCATAATCCTTTCCCTTAAACCATCGACATCGAGAAGACATAGCCTACCTTGGCAGCGTAAGACACCATCACCACCAATCACAAAGTTAACAAACTTTTGTTGAAGCACCTTACTCTTAATCTTCATCAAGTCAGGACCCAACCTTTGTTTTTTCTTTACCTCAACCACAAGAGACGATTGGGATGCCGGATGCACGAATATACCACCATCCCCTGAGTTAGAGAGACAAAATCCAAGACTAGCCAATTTGTGAATGTCCTTAACCAACTCCCACTTATCCTTATCAAATGATCTAAAATCCCTATAGATAACCTACTAAGAGCATCAGCAACAATATTAGCTTTACCTGGATGGTAATAAAGACTCATATCATAGTCCTTCAACAACTCAAGCCATCTCGTTTTCCTGAGATTCAACTCCTTCTAAGTAAATGCCTACTGAAGGCTCTTATGATCAGAAAAAATGTCAACATAAACCACATAGAGGTAGTGACACCGAATCTAAAGAAAAAAACCATAACTAATAACTCCAATTCATGACTAGGGTAGTTCTTCTCATGAACTTTCAATTTTCAAGAAGCATAGGCCACCACCCTACTATGTTACATCAACACACAACCAAGCCTAATACTAGAAGTATCACCATATACCACAAAACCATCATTACCCTCGATCAAGGTCAAAACTGGAGCCAAACTAATATGTCCTTTAACCTTTTAAAACTACCCTCACAAGTATCCGATCATAAGAACTTGACCTTTTTCGGGGTCAACTTAGTCAATGGAGCATCTATTGTCAAAAAATCTTGCCACAAACCTCTTATTGTAATCAGCTAGACCCAAGAAGCTCCGAATATCAGTTGGATTACAGGTCTTGTCCACTTCATAACCACCGCAACCTTCTGAAGAATTACGATGATCCATTCACTAAAGATAATATGACCAAGAAAAGTCATGGCCTTCAACAAAAACTCACACTTAGAGAACTTGGCATAGAAATGATTATTCTTCAAAGTTTCCAACACGATAGGAAGGTAATTGACATGATCCACCTCACACTAGAAATAGATGGAAAACCCTATTCATCAAGTCCATAAATGCCACAGGGGCATTAGTCAACCCAAAAGACATGATGAGGAACTTATAGTAACCATATCAGGTCCTGAAGGCAGTCTTAGGGATGTCTATTTCCTTAATCTTAAGTTGATTATAACCCGACCTAAGATTAATCTTAGAGAAACACTTTGCACCTTAAAGGTGATTAAACAAATCATCAATCCTAGGAAGAGGATACTTATTATTTATGGCCATTTTGTTCAACAGATGATAATCAATGCACATTCAAAGGGAACCATTCTTCTTACACACAAACAACACAAGAGCACCCCAAGGAGAAAGGCTAGAAAAAATAAAACCTTTATCTAAAAAATCCCTCAATTGCTCCTTCAGTTCCTTCAACTCAGCTAAATACAGTCTATACGGAGGGATAGAAATAGGAAGAGTGTCCAGAACAAGATCAATTCCAAAATCAATTTCCTAATCGGGAGGAATACCGAGAAAGTTATCGGGAAAGACCTTGGGAAACTTATTAACCATGGGTACTGATTCTAAAGAAGGACCTTCCTAGTTAGAATCTTCAAATCAGACCACGTGATCAAATACCCCTTCAAAATTAACTTTTAGGCTCTAAGATATGAGATGGATCTCCCCTTAGGCACTAAAGAACCCCTTTCCCAAACAATGGTCTGTTCATTAGGAAATTTAAATGTGACGAGTCTAAAAATATAAGAAAGCATAGCATGAATGAACCAACATATCCCCAAAATAATATGAAAATTGACCATGTCTAACTCTATCAAGTCTACTAGAGTTTCTTACTACCAACATCTACCACCCCCTGCTATAGACCCTTTTAACAAACACAGAGTCTCTTACTGGGGTATAAGTAGAAAAAGGAACCTAAAAACACCGAAGACCAAAGTCAAAATACGCAGCCACAAATAGGGTCACATAAGAAAGGGTGGACATCGAAGCAATCAAATAATACACATCACGGGAAAGAAGTCTCAACATAACCGTAATAACATCTGGAGATGCCTCAGAATCCTGGAAAGTAGAAAATGCATACAAATGATACCAGCCAGTGCTGGTACCAGAAGCAAAAGTAGAAGCAGCACCCTTCAGTGCAGGAAAAGGTGAATAAGCAATCGGGGCCTTGTTGGCCCAAGAAGCCACTAAAGAGGGGTACTCTCACTGAATATGCCCAATTTGACCATATCTAAAATATTTGTTCCTTTCCTTCTCATACTAGACACGATGATGCTGAGCACAGAACCTATAAGAAGGGTAAGATAGAAATGACTGAGACCCACTAGTTTGAGATTTGGCACTCTGTGCCTGAAATCCGCCACTAAACTGAGATCAATGATCCCTCGATAGCCTCAAGTAAGGAGCACTAACCAAGGAAAAAGAACTAGAACTCCCCCACTTGCTTCTTAGAAACTTGCCACCATCTCTACCACTTTGTTCAAAAGGCCTATATCTCTTCCCTTGCCTTTCACTAAACTCAACCTAATTTTTAACTTCTTTCACTTGTTGCATATACATGACCAATCTAGAGATATCCATATGTTTGATTAACAAAGTTGGCTTTCTCTCAAAGACCAACTCATGAGACAATCTCAAGGAAAACTTCCTCATTCGAGCCCTTATATTCAACACCATTCCTGGAGCATACCTAGATAATTGGTAAAACTTTATGGAATACTCCTTGACGGATATTTTTCCTTGCTTAAGATGAACAACTCCTCTGCCTTTGCTTTCCTCAATTCCAGAGGAATGAAGCAATCTAGAAAAGTATTAGTAAAATCCTTCCACAATGATGACTTATCAACGTCACCCCTATTTCACTTCCACTCCCCATACTATTGGTACGCCACGTATTTCAACTGATAGGATGCAACTACCCCTTCCACATTAGTCGCATGTATGACTTTAAAAATATTTTTCAACTCATCTAGAAAACCCAGAGGATCTTCCTCCACCTTAACACCAATAAAGATTAGAGGACTCAACCTCATAAACTAGTGAACCCTTGTTTCCTCAAAAAAAAGAGTAGAAGATGCACCATACTAAGCCAAAGAAGCTACCAACTGAGCAATTATATGAATAGACTGATGAAATTCAGCATTCGATGCATCATCCTGAGGAATCAAAGGAGAATTAGGGGGATTGGTGCAACTCTCGGACCATCAGGTACCAAACCCCTAGACCGAGTATGGACTCTTTAAGTAGAGTGAGTCCCATCAACATCATGCCAAGCTAGGATAGAAGGGTTTGCAGGAACTTCAGATCTTCTTGGAAACATAATCTGAAGATGAGCAAACAAAAATTAGGAGGATCCAAGACCTTAAATGCTATAGCTTGAGATAAGACAACAAAAAAGTGAAACATTACTAAATGCCTTGAGTCTCTCTCTTACAAGTGTGGCATGATACACACCCATAAAAAAATAGTACTAAACACGGCTTTATGGACACCCAACTGACCATGAACCTGTGTCTAATACCAACTTGAGATAACCCAAAAACTGACCATGAACCTGTGTCTAATGCCTTGTCAATAGAGATTGGCCCATTAACCCCACCAAACAATTCACATCAATCCACAAGCATTGGATAAACTCCAAATGTATAATAAGATAGCAGAAATAAAACTAACAAATATTGATTACAAAAGTCTAGCCATTCATTAATATCAACATTCAACATCCATTCTACTCAAGTACACAGTCATCCAAAAAACCTCTACAAATTCGATGTCTATAACATGTCGGGACAAGCCCCCAACAATAGCCAAATACCAAGTTTATAACATAGATAAAGAGACTAGGAGATGGGTTCCTTCTGAAGGATAGAAGCTCACCACTTCAACATCACCAGATGACCTGATCGAACACCTATCACTATAAAGAAAGAGAATAAGAAGCTTCGGCCCATATATCACATGGGGACATGGCATCCGAAAATAATTAGTAGTTGAAGCTCTAGCATGTTACTCAAGGGTAACAATACAAAAATGTCATTATTCACTATCAAGTAAAACCATCATAAATCACCATATTTATACACATAGGCATTTACATACACATGTATACGTTGAGAGTCCAAAGGTAACGAAGCCTTAGCATACATTTTAAAACAGTCAAACATGCACCATTAAGTGGAGGACTCTAACCTTCCACCGCTTAGGTTATATCAAGCAAGATTACTCTAACCTCAATTCATATTATCAGTCAAGTGGGCTCTAACCATAAGTTATTTCACTAGACAATTGGACTCTAACCACAAGATATTTCATTCCATATGTGGACTTTAAACATAAGCCCTTTTATTACTCAACTGGACTCTAACCACCAATCATTTTATTTGCATGTGGACTTTAACCACAAGCCATCATGTCTGTTACTAGTTTCCATTGGGACTCTAACTTATTTTCCATGCATTCACATCACACTATTAATATTTAGGGACTTTAACCCACTTAACATTACCAAGACATTAATGCCACATTTTAATATCATACATGACCACAAGGTATTCATGAGCCATATGTCAATCAATAACTTTAATGAGACAATGCACTAATTTCTAATATCATTCAAGCAAAATTATAGTCATCAAGACCTTCATCAATCATTTATTAGCACTCTTGCACCAAGCTTTAGTTTTAACATTATTCAATTTCATACTAGGGAATCTAACCCCTTACCAACCAATCAAACCACCAAGGCCATCATTTAACTCATTACATGGCCAACAAGGCCTTTACAAAATTATTTACCAAGCATTCTTACCCATTAAGAGTTGCCTACGTTCAAAACTCTATTAGCATATAACTAGTCATTTCTCTTAGACATTTTCACAAACATCTTGAAAGCATATTTTACCATGACCAAAATTCAAGTGAAAGCCTTCAATATTAGGGTTACTCAAGACCCATTTGCTAAGCCACAATCAACAAGCACCCACATTTGAAAACCATCACCAAAACATATAAAATCAGAAGTTTAAACAAACATAAGCATTACCCATCACTTTACATTAAAACCCTTATCATTTGTTACAAAATACATCATTAAAGAGTCATAATCAATGTTTATATACCCTAATATTTGAGAAATAATAATAAGGGAAGATTTAGATGTCTTATATAGGATGATTCAAGGGAGAACTTGACTTCTCTTTGCCTCTAGATGAACTCCCCTTAGAACCCTAGCCTCAAGATCTTCCAGAATGTGTTTGAGAGAGTATTTAGGAGGTTTTGATCATGAAAAATGAGTGTTTAGGAGGCAACAATACATTATATAGTGAGGGAAGTTAAGGTTTTTTGTGTGGGAAATATCCATAGAGCCCTTTACTTAAAATCTTAAAGGTGACTTCCAAGGTGGGTATGACTCACTTAGGTTAATATTACCCTAGGGTACAAGTGGTACCCTAACTTGTTCCCTAGGCCTTACCAAAGACCCTTACACTAGCCAAAGTACGACCCACACTCATAAGTCATACCCAAGGGTATGAATAGTACCCTAAACCGTATCTCCAAACCATACGTAAGGCAATTTCATCTAGGTCAAGATTAACAATCTAGACGTCTAGGTAGTTTATGACATGTACCCTAATATACAACCATGTGAAGGCTATGTCATATATTAGACAGTGTGTAACCCCCATCATACTACCTAGTATATAAGAGGGGGTCACTAAGCAATATCCAAGGGTACGACTAGTACTCTAGAGTCGTACCTAGCCTACAAGCTTTAACTAAGGGAATTTTACTAAAGGTCCAAAGCCTAGGTGTTTCAAAACTCTTAAGGCCCCACATCTTAAAACATATTATAGACTCTAATAACATACATATCTTAATATACGACCATGGGGAGGCTAGGTCATATATTAGATAGTGTGTAACCCTCACCACCCTACCTAGCATATGATAGAGGGTCACTAAGCTATATCCAAGGATACGACTAGTACCCTAGAGTTGTACCTAGTCTAGAAGCTTTGATGAAGGGAATTTTTCTAAGGGTCCAAAGCCTAGGTGTTTCAAAACACTAAAGACCCCACATCTTAAATGCATTAACAGTCTAATAACATACTTTAAAAGATAAAAACACTCCTAAAAATCTCTCTATACACTCTCTTAAATATTAGTCTAGGGATTCTACAAGTTGTTCATCTAAAGGCTCAAGAGTTAAGTTTGTTCCGTGAATCTTTGTGAATAAGGCATGTGACTCTTCCCTCATTTTTAGTTATCAAATATCATATATTTCAAACATTGATTAGGATTCATTAATAGTGGTTTTCAAAACCAATGTTGAGGGTCTTGATGAATATTGTTGAATATTATTTACTCTTAGTTTAAATTGTGTTTATACATGTTGTTGATGATGGTTTACATATATGGGTGCTTGGAAATTATGGTTTAACAATTGGGTCATAGTTATCCCTAGATTTGATGGTTCTTACTTTGGTTTTCATCTTGATAATAGTATGCCCTCAACATGTTTGTGAAAATGTCTAAGAGTATAAACTAGTCACTTGCTAAATATTGTTTTGAACTAAGGCATTGGCCTAATGGATATGAATTATTGGTAAATGGTTTTAGAAAGGCCTTGTTGGCCATGCAATGATTTAAATGGTAACCTTGGTGTTATATTTGGCTAAAAGGGTTTGATTCCTTAAACATTAAATTGATTTATGTCTTTATTAGATAATGGGTTCAAGTCTTTAAACTTTAAATTGAATTAGTGTCTTTATTAGACAATGGGTTTGAGTCCCAAAATTAAATGAATGATTGGTTGCTTGATAATAATAATGGCATGTTGTATACTTGCAAGTGGTATTGGTATGACAATACCAATGAAGTGCCTTTGGTAAGTAACTGTATTAATGATTGTGTATGTTAAATAATGGCTTTAAATTAGGCTTTAAATCGAGATGTATATTCAGGTGATGAAAGTGGAGTCTGAAGTACTAACACTGGAAATCATGCTAGTCGGTTTGGGTGTCTTCATGATTGGTGGTTTAAGTCCCTTAAATGAATATATGGATGAGAGTTTTGAGTTCCCCTTAATACATGTATTGGTGCTTAAGTCACCTTGATTATGTTGG
This sequence comes from Capsicum annuum, assembly GCF_002878395.1. Taxonomy (NCBI): domain Eukaryota; kingdom Viridiplantae; phylum Streptophyta; class Magnoliopsida; order Solanales; family Solanaceae; genus Capsicum; species Capsicum annuum. The sequence goes on from NC_061114.1 coordinate 141,587,018, forward strand.
GAGGTTTGAGTCTCCCATATAGGCATATATGGATATAAATATTCTCTAATTTGTGCGGCTACACGCACTGGGGCCCTTACAACTAGGGAAGAGATGGGCCCATATAGGCCATAAGTGCTTTGATATATGAAGGTTATGCTACGTAGCCTAGGTTAATGATTTTAAAGTTCATGCTAATCTGGTTCCCCATCCCGACATGGTATATATGTATATGTATGTATTGTATTAGTTATATGCATTAGCTGATTGATTTTGAACTGTTGGCATTATTTTATCCTTATCCTTGAGTCACATGTTAGCACTCCAAATACTAACCATCCTCAGATGTTGTATCCCTATGCAATGTAGGTGTTGGTTATATATCATACCTTCTGCTCATTAACTTAGATTAGGGGACAACTCATGTTGACTTGAAGTGGTGAGCTTCCATACTCTGGAAGGATCCATTTCTTTCTTTGAGTTGTTTTATGTCCTTATTGGTTTAGACCTGGACATTATTGTTGGCTATGGTCAGGGGTATGTCCCGAATAGATTTTCTTGTTTTTTTTAGTTTCTTTGTATAGACAAACTGTGGACTTGGGTATGTTATAGAATCAATATGGATTTTGTTATTACTTTGTGGTTGATGATTTGGTATTAGATGGTTTGACTTTTTTGGGTTGGTCATGGTCATGGACCCATATAAAAGTCTTGGAGTGATAAATTACTCTATCTTGTCATATAGTCAAAACTCACCTGACTCAAGGTATACATGTTGGTTGGTTGGATACCATTACGACATGGCCCTGGTTTGGGTCGTGTCAATACGTTGGACCCCTCTACTCATACACACATCATACGAGTGGTACCATCCAATCGTACCCAGAACAGAAAGTTAGACATCCATACACTATCCACCATACAACTCCCCTTACCCCACTCGTACCCATATTATATGACTAGTACCCATAAGTCATATCCAAGAAAGAATCAAAGGGGTTGGACACTGGATAATGTACGATTACACCTTCCCACTCATACCCTATCCTCATGGCTCTTGGAGATCCACTCATACTCAGAGCCAAGTCAAGTTACTAATTTTTAGACTAAGTGAACGATTAACTCAATGACCCATCATCAACTATACGATCTGTGCCCCTAAAATGTAACCATAACAGAAACATGACCACCTAACACTAGATAACCTACGAGTTGGGTCATCTGACCTGTACCCTCACCATACAACTCGTATGGTGAGTCGTATCAAGTATAGAAGGCTCAAGACTTAGGAAATTTCAAAGGAACAAAATCTAGGGTGTTCAATTCTCCTCCACTTAGATCATTCATCCTCGAATGATGGTACAAGGAGTTAAGGCACGATTTACACCCCTACACCTTGACTCTGACCATTAACTAAGTTAGAAAAAAATACAAGGAAGTCAATCTTTCCTTTAACAAAGTTTGAAAACAAAGACGTTGTGAAGAACACATACCTTCTGCATGAATTTATAGAGTAGAAAATATGAATGGATACTTAGACTTCATGTCCTCTTCAGCTTCCTAAGTAGCCTTTCCAACCTTGTGGTTCCTCTATAGAACCTTTACCGAGTCTACATCCTTGGACCGCAATCAACGAACCTATAGATCCAAGATCTCACATATATCTCTTCATAAGATAGTGAATCTGAATTACCAATATCCTTAATAGGCACAATTTGAGATGGATCACCCATACACTTTCTCAACATAAAAACAAGGAACACTAGGTGAACGGAGCTCAAACAAGAAGGAAACTCCAACTCATATGCAACAGTACCAACCCTCCTCAAAACTAAGTATAGAGAAATATATCGGGGACTAACCTTCCCCTTCTTACAAAACTGTATCACTCCCTTTATGGGAGACACCTTTAAGAATACCTTACCTAAACCTCAAACTCAAACTCTTTTTGCTCACATCCGCATAGGATATTTGGATACTTTAGGTATCCTTAAATCTATCCTAAATTACCTTCATCTTCTCCATGGCTTGGTGAACAAACTTTGGGCCATACATCTTTGCCTTACCAACCTTGAACCACCTAATAGGTGACCTACATCTCCTACCATACAATGCTTCAAATGGGGATATCCCAATGCTAAAGTTTTAGAAATTATTATAGGAAAACTCTATAGGAGTCAATTTCTCAACCCAACTACTGCCATAGTGAATCACGTAATCTCTAACATGTGTTCCAATATTTGAATAGTCCTTTCTACTTGCCCATCTTACTGGGGGTGAAAATTAGTACTAAGACTAACCTTGGTTCCCAAGCCTTTCTGAAATGATGGCCAAAAGTGAGATAAGAACTGTGTACCGCGATCCAAGATAATAGAAAGAGGTACCCCATGCAGCTTCCAATCTCATGGAGGTAGAACCTCGCATAATCCTCAATTGAGAAGTTAGCCCTCACTGGAAAAAAGTGAGTCAGCTTTGTCATCCTATCCACAATGACCGAAACCAAATCAAATTAGTTCTGAGACTGAGGAAGACCAGAAACAAAATACATATTGATTACTTCCCACTTTTAGTCAGGCATCTCAATTTGTTGATACAATCCCTCGAGCTTCATGTGCTTAACTTTCACCTACTGAAACACTATGAACTTGGGCACAAAATTAGCCACATCATTTTTCATATTATTCCACCAATACATCTCCTTAAGGTCAAGATACATTTTTGTCAAACCAAGATGAACAACATAGCGTGACTTATGCGCCGCATTCACCTATGCCAAGATCCTTTCTCACAAACCATCGATGTTGGGAACAAATAATCTCTATTGGTACCGCAAGGTAGACTCACCATTAATCTCAATGGCCATCACCTTCTACCCATCAACATCACCCTTGATCCTCATCAATACAAGGTCTAACATGTGTTTCTCCTTGATTTTAGCACCAAAAGAGGACTACACCACTTCCTACACAAACACACTACCATCATTGGAGTCCAAGATATGAACTCTAGGGTTAGGTAAACTATGAATATTCTTTACCAACTCTCGCTTCTCCTTATCCACATGAGCTATACTCATTATGGATTACCTACTAAGTGATTCAACAACTATATTAGCTTTACCTGGATGGTAGTGAAGACTCATGTCATAATCCCTGAGAAGCTCAGGATATCTTCTCTGCCTAAGGTTAAGCTCTTTCTAAATAAATATCTATTGCATGCTAATATAATTAGAAAAGATATCCACATGTACTCCATACAAATAGTAACGCCATATTTTTAATACAAACACCACAACTAATAAGTCCAAGTCATGAGATGGATAATTCCTATTATGCCCCTTCAACTGTCTAAAGAAATAAGCTATTACCTTTCCTTGTTGTATCAGAACACAACAAAGTCCCACACAGGATGCATCACAGTAGACCACAAACCCATCAGTGCCTTTAGGCAAAGTTAAGACCAGAGAAGAAGTTAGATTTTACTTCATCTTCTCAAAACTACCGTAATAAGCATCAGACCATAGGAACTTTACCTTTTTATGAGTCAATTTAGTCAACGGGGCAGCTATAGTTAAAAACATTCCACAAACCTCCTATAATAACCATCTAAACCTGAGAAGCTCTGATTATCGATTGGAGTCATGGGTCTAGGCCTCTTCTTCACAAATATAACTTTATATAGATCCACCATGATCAATTCACCAGAGATGCTATGACCCCAAAAAGTGACAATGTTCAACCAAAATTCACATACCAAAAATTTGGCATAAAACTATTGCTTTTTTAAGGTCCGTAATATAATGCGGTGGTGATTCACATGATCCACCTCACTCTTCAAGTACATCCAAGTATCATCTATGAAAATAATAGAAAATAAGTTAAGAAATTGATGAAAGACCCTATTCATCAAATCCATGAATGACACATGGAATTTGTTAAACCAAATGCATTACTAAGAACTCAAAATTCCAATACTGGGTATGAAAGACAGTCTTAGGGATATCTTCCTCCCTAATTTTTCATTGATGATACCTGGATTAAAGATCAATCTTGTAGAAAAAATTAGCATCCTATAACTGATCAAACAAATCATCTATCCTTATAAGAGGATACTTATTCTTTACCATCACCTTATTAAACTATCGATAATCAATATTACGCATGAATAACACTGGTGCACCTCACGGGGACACACTAGGACATATGAAACACTTATTTAAAAGTTCCTTTAGTTTCTCCTTAAGATCCTTCAACTCAGTCAGAGTCATTTTATAAGGAGCAATAGAAATTGGATGAGTGTCTGGGACAAGATTAGTCCTAAACTCAATCTCCCTTTCAAGAGGAACACCAGGAAGGTCATTAGGGAAGACCTCAAGAAATTCATTCACCAATGGAACGGAATGCAAAGAAGGAACATCCGAGTTACAATCTTTAACCTACACTTGATGATAGAGATACCCCTTGGAGATTAATCTTTGAACTCTAAGATATGATATGAACTTCCTTTTAGGATCTACAAAACCACTCTCCTACTTTATAACTGGCTTATTAGGGAATTTAAAGATGACCTTATGGGTCTGAAAATCTAGAGAAGAATAGCATGAGTGCAACCAATCCATCCCCAATATAACATCAAAATCCACCATATGTAATTCAAATAAATCCACTAAAGTTTTTTTGCTACCAACAGATACCACACCCCTCCCCCATAAACTCTTCTAGAAATCACAGAGTTACCTACAGGGTAGAAATAGAAAAAGGGTTTGAAATAACCATAGGACTAAAACCAAAATGCATAGCCATAAATAGGGTCACATAAGAAAGAAAGGACCCCAGATCATGTAAATAATACACATCTCAGGAAAAGTCATAATATCAGGTAACGCCTCAAACTTCTAGCGTGTTATGAGAGCATAGAGGCTGTTTCAACTAGTGTTAGAACTAGATGGTGCACCCATTTATGTCAGAGTTGATACTAAAGCAACTGGAATCGTGTTCACCCTCAAAGCAACCTTACCAATCAAATAATTTCCAAGCATATGCCCTAGATGACCACAGTTGAAGAACCTATCCCTTTTCTCATCATATAAACCTCGATGCAATCTACTACCAAACCTATAAGGAGGATTTGGTAGAGCTCACTTAGCCCATGTCCAAGCCAATCATATTAAATTTCTCAATAACAACTATCCAAACCAATCATATTGATGACTAATTATCAATATTCTAAAATTTATCAAAACCTTCAAGCTCCATTCCGAAGTGTAAAAAATCCAAACTAGAACTAATAAATATAAACTAAGTCTAAACACCCAAATCAGCGTTACTATAAAAAAATTAGTCATATCCTAAATGATTCTCGTAAGAACCAAATTTGAAATATCAGTAAAGAATAAAACCACAAGTAATGACCCATTAGGTCATTTTCTACTTTTCCATAAGTTTTTACCATTTATAGCTTACCTAAGTCATATGTGACTTGTTTGAGCTAGCGGTCAAGTCATTGGGCAATTTATTTAGTTTTAGAATTAATACTCTATTTTAAGGTCTTCTCTGTTAAGGAATGTCTATATAAATTAAGCTTCTATTCAATAACTTCTATACCTATTTTGACAGCTCCATCAACTCCAAAACTTAAATTTTAGGCTATGAGGGCTTTTTGTTTAGGTCTCAAGACCTTCAGACTCATTTCAAGCTATTGGTCAAAATTTGGTAAATGTGGCCCTTGGGTGTGGGGCTCAGATTTCTTCAAAATAACTCCAGATGAAAATTTTGATGGAGGCATTGAGTCTGAAAAATTGAATTTGATAGGATAGCATAGTTTGTTTTGATTTATGTGATTCCAAATGAATTGCGAGGGATAGGTTAAAACTTAGAAAATTCTAAGTTTTTGTTGGTTCTGAACTTAGTAGGTGCATACGCTAAAGTGGGACCTTGTCACTTTAGCAGAGGCTATTTTAGTGGCCAAGTGGTTACTTTAGCAGCCAAGTCTATCCCAACTGAGTCGCTTAAGTGGAAGCCTGTCCGCTAAAGTAGATGTCACTTAAGCAGCAACTTTTTCACTTTAATGGAAGGTCAAATCCAGCCAGGTACCACTTTAGCGATAAATGCCTCTTCTAGCAGTACCACTTAAGTGGTCAAGTGGCCTCTTAAGAGATACCTGGGGAACATTCATTCCTAATCCTACTCGATCTCTCCGCATATTTCACAAGTCTCAGAGCTAATAAGCCCTACAAACTATGGGAAATTTGGAGGCTAATCTTTAGGTGGTTATGGGGTTTTGGTAAGCTTGAAATAACCATTTTATCATTGTAAACCTTGTAATTTTCCATTTAATGCATGGTTTTATTCATCAATTTTGTCCTAAATCTCTAGACTCTTGTTAGGTTGATTTTGGTATCATTTGAGCCCAAAACTTACCCATTATTGAGAGTAAATGGTACTTTAGCGTAGGGGGATGTGCTAACGATTTTGAATGTATGATTCCACAAATGGTCCCCCACGTGGGATTTTGACTTGATTTGCATAAAATGAAATATGGCTACCATTGTCCTCATATTAATATGTAGATTACTATTTTGATAGTGAGGCATCATGTAGAAGCTTGTCAAAACGAAAAATTACCAATTTAGTAGACTTTATCATGCTTTCTTTGGTGTCTAGGCAGGATAGGATTACCTTAAATTGAGCTTAAATATAGTATTAAGATAATATTATGCTAGTTTTGGGTTGGAAATTAGGACATAGAGGTATATTTAGAGTGATATAAATTATTTAGTCGACTAAGGGACTGCAATTAGGTGTATTTGGCTAAACTGCCCATTCCTTAGGCAAAATTGTTAACTTAGGGCACAATGTTTCTTGATTAGCACCTTGTATTGGTATTTGACACCTTATCCTAGTTTCGTTAGAATTTGCCTTAAAATAAAGTACCAATGTTACAAGAAGACCCCTACAGCACACCTTAGGCCAAGATTATTGTTAGCTCCTTGTAAACTTAATAGGCCATCACAATTATTTCTATTATATTCTTGAGCCCGAGAAGGTCTTTAGCATATGATGGTTTTTTCTAAATTTGTTTTGGAAGTTGATAAGACCGATTCAAGTCTTATAAATTATGACTATTAAGACTGGTTTGATTCCAACATCATTGGTGATATCACTTTCGGTTAATCTTTAGTATTCAAGATAGTATTTTTAATTTAAGTCCGACATATGTGAGACTATTTCCCATTAAAGTACAATATTGAGAGGTCACTTATGGCGACTATGAGATCGATTTTAGTTTGGTGTTTATGGTATGAAAAGATCCACAATTAAGGTTTTGTTGTAGATCGATTAGGGATCCTGTCAGGGTATGTAGAATACCTAAAGGTTTGGGGTAAGTTAGAGATATTTGCTCAGATAGAGATTAGGATATGGAGCCTTCACCTGACCCTATCCCTGCTCCCCCACCAAATATTCCTCCACCCCAGCCAGTGGTGGGTTAGGGGAAAGACCAGGCTCTACTAGGGTTTATTTCTTCATCACTACTCAAAGATGCATAAGTTCAGCTCTTGGGTTTTGTTGGTGGTGCACCATAAAAGGGGCACAACCTATAGCTATAGCTCCCAGATTTAAGATCCCTCCAGGCTGGTAGTTGCTCAGCAGATAGTTTCCTAGCCTGCTATGTTTATCGAGGAGTAAATATGTTGGATAGATTCTTGATATTAACTCTACTTAGGTTTTCTAGGGCGTCAAGTGAGAATTCATATGTGTCTTTTTTGTTAGTGGGGATAGAATCATAATTTAGACATAATTAAGACTAGTAGCGTCAAATACAATATGAGAACTTACATATTAGAATGGATGATATGGAAGAGCGGGTGAACAATAGGTTAAAACAACTATCTATTCAAGACTTTGCAAAGTTCATGACCGAATTTAAACAGGCACAGGCAGATATTATTGAGTTAAAGAGACAACCACCATCGATAATATTTTATCCTGCTTTAGTGATAAGTGATGAATAAGAAAGACTTTTAGATATCATGGGTAGGCCACTCAAGGTCAAAGGTATAAACAATGATGAAAGTGGGTGGCGATATAAGATCAGAGAGAAGAAACAAGCATCGAGAAGAAACACCAGAAGAAAGATAATCAAGTAAGGCCATAAAAAAATCAAAGAAAGATAAGATAAGAGAAAGAAAAGAGCCTATGATGAAGTAGCAAGAGTTTCTACTAGTTCAAACTGAGTAAGAGGGCACACACCAGAGCCAATTCTGATCTTGATACCTCATACTAAGAAGGAAGCTATTTTGAGTACCCCGACCACTGAAGGGGTCACTGCTATCGCATCCGAGGCCAAAGAAGCCTCACCTAATTCAACTAATTCACATGACTAAGGGCTTTTAAAGTATTCTACATCCTTGTAATTTAGTAATATTACATTGGTAACAAAGTATATTTATTTAGTGGGGGTGGGTACTTGTTGTGTTTTGGTCACCACGAGGTTTTTTTTTGCCTATTCTTTTTTCCCACATATTCTATCTAGTAGAACCAGAATGTTTAGGTTGTTAGTTTTCTATTGTTTATCATTTTTTTAAATAATGTTTCATGATTATAAATATGTGCTTTTTTTAGCACCTTTTCATATGTACAGAAAAAGGATGATTGGTAGAAAATAGTGGTCTTGTTATTTTATGAAAATGTTTCTTTGGTGGTTAATGAGTGATGATTAACCATTTTGAATCAGCAATTAGTATTAAAGTGTTAAGTTAGAGAAAACATAATCATGTGATGCCCATCTAAGAATCTATAGTATAAGTATGAGTTCTTTGCCAGTGTGTGTTAGTATTTGACATAGTTCTTACATTGTGTGTAAATCTAGAACTTGACCAGTTCATTTGTGTAACTTTATGGTTGAATTAAGAGGATATGATAGCAAGCCTCCTTTAATTATTAGTCCACTCAGCCATAAAAAACCCCATAAAAAATGTAATTCTTCCTTTGAACCCTTTTTGAGGTTTTGTTTTCATTTATTCAGCCCCAATGATTTTAATTCACTCTCTTTAGTATGTTAGCACCTGATTTTGGCCCTAGTCCAGCTTTGGATATTATGAACCTTAACTTTGACAAAATGCATAAGTTGAGGGTGACTACTATTAGGAAGTTGGTAATTTGAAGCAAGTATTTTGAATTGGGATAAAGTGTCTCATCTGGCCTTGATCTGTTAAAATAATATATACCTCAATAGATGGCATCAACATAAGTTGAGGGTGGCTAATATAGACTCTAAAAAGAGGGGTATTTTAAAGCTGTTGAGTAAGTGATATAGATTGTAAGAGAAGTTGAAAAGAAGTAGCCATAGTGAGTAGGAATTATGGGCAAGGAGGGTGAAATATTTACTTGAAGTCACTATCCCAAAATCATTCCTCACCTATCATCGAAGTCTCATTAAAAGCTGTAAAAAATCATGTTTGATCTTTACAAGTCAACCATAAGGGGCATTAGATGATAAGGGAAGGCTTATGGTGTATGTACTGTATTTGAAACTTCTTCTATAAGAATGAGAGTCTTAGTTGATAGTCCACAGGTTAAAATGAGAAAGTGTGGTGGACTTCTTTGACTGTGAGGGCAAACTGGGCTATACTTGTCATTACTGATTTCTTTGAGATGTTGTGTACATGAGCATGTATGTATTGATTTATAGAAGTAATGTCAATTGTGGATCCTTATGTGTTGAGACTTCATGAGTAAGGTGTCAATTAAGTGGGTGTATTATGCATAGTTCAGCAACTTAATACCCTTCATTGTTCTTGGTTACGCATGCGATATGGTGTCGAATTGCTTGAGGACAAAAAATTATCTTAAGTTGAGGGTGTTGATGTTCCAAAAGTTGACGGAATATTTTGAATTTTTTACAAGGGATAATTGTATGTTTTAAGCAACAATTGAGGTATTTGATGTTTGCTTTTACTTGTTTTTAGGTAAATGACTTTGATAAAGAAATATCTTGGAAAAGTAGGAACTAAATGTGTGTGACGGACTAACTGATAGGCTGTCGACCTTGTGACGGACTGCCAATGTGTTCGTCAACCTTAAATAGAATAGAAGACATAAAGGACCCAAGTGATGGACCATCAGGCTAATAATGAACCGTCACTATGTCTGTCATCCCTAAATAGAATAAAGATAAATCAAGGGCGAAGTGATGGAGAAGTAAACAGATCATTAGTCAAATGACGAACCGCCACCTTGACCATTCTGAGCTAAAAGGCCAGCGATGGATTGTCACTTGGTCCATCAACCATGACACGACAGCCTGCGTTTTGAATTTTAAATTTGCACTTCCAAGGAGTATATAAATACTTAATTTAAGGTTAGATTAGGTATTTTTTTGACTATTAAAACATTGGGTAACTGATAATTCTCTGAGAATAAGATCTTTACCTCGGGTTTCTATTTTATTCACCATTTGTTTAATATCAAGAACAATCCTTTGTATATTTGTAAGTAATTTCTAAATTGTTTATGATAATTACAATGGAATCTTTCTCTTTTATTATGTGTGGCTAAAACTCCCATAGCTAGGGTTATGGGAGCCTTGGTGTAAATTATTTCTAAGGTTGTGAGAATGTTCAAATCTCATAGATAATTGCAATTGCATAATCTTCTCTTCAAATTAATGATCTTTCTTGGTTGCAAACTTGAAGGGTGTGACCATGAACACCACTTGTTTGATTAAAAAAGTTGATGTTGGGAAACGAGAAGATTTATAAGAAATTCAAGGTCTTTAACCTTTGGGTTAAGGGTTGATTCCTTAATTGGATTAACCCACTTAAGGATTCGATTGAATATTCCAGAACACTCTTTAAGTTAAAACAATCAAAGTGTAGCCATCTATTGAGGTTGATAAATAAATAGATAGACTTTAGAGTTCAATTATCCTTGCAATTAAAATAGTGAATTAGGGATTTGAAATAACTCACAACCCTAATTTTGTTAACACCTTTGTGACCATAATCCTAGTTTACTTAATCTTATTGAATTCACTTTGCAAAATACTCAATAGTTCAAAAATAAATTGACACTATCAACAATATCCTTTAACAACAAACCCCACTTTATTTGTGGAAATCTTTGATCAATAGTTTTTTAATCGTCATATAACTTAGTTAACACCATATGTACCTGTGGTATTCGACCCTAACCTTGTTGGGTTCTATATTTGACAATAATCACTTACTGTTTCTAAAGAAAGTTGTAATTTGGGTGTATCAACACCTTCTATAGTTCTGATGGTATTTGGGTCATCATAAATCGGTTGAACAAATTGGAATATTTCCTTTTTATTCAAATGTCCTTTAGTCCGAAAGGTTAGCTCATGTCAATATTTGTGAGATAGTTTTATTGCATGAAGTGCCTATACATTTTATTTCAGACCGAGGCTCGATATTCATTTCTAGTTTTTTGAGATATTTTTAGGAGGAGTTGGGTACTCAGGTGGACCTTAGCACCTATTTCACACTCATACCACCAATCAATCAGAGCAGACTATTCAAGTTCTCAAGGATATGTTCTGAGCCTATGTTATCAATTTTGGAGGTTAGTAGGAGTAGCAATTAGCACTAGTGGAGTTTGCATCTACTAATATCTACCACTCAAGTATGGAAATGGAACCATATAAGGCATTCTATGGTAGGAGTTATTGATATCTAATTGGATAGTTCAAAACCTCTGAGGTTAGGCTCTGTGGTACCGACCTGCTACTGGAGTCATTGGATAGAGTCAGGGTGATATGGATAGGTTAAGGCCAGCTCAGAGTAGGCAGAAGGCTTATGCAAATTGTAGACTTTATGCCTCGAGGGATGGAGTTGGAGATCGGGTATTCTTTTGAATATCGCATGAAGGGTATGATAAGATTTAGGAGGAAAGGCAAGCTCTGCCCTATATATATTAGACCTTTTGAGATCCTTCGCATAGTTGGAAAGGTGTCTTATGAGTTAGATTTACCCCTAGATTTTTTTGTTGTTTATCAAGTGTTCTACGTTGTGATGTTAAATTCTTGATGAGTCATATATGGTTCGGTTGGACTCAATTGAGTTTGATGAGAGGATGACCTTTATGGAGTAGTCGATTCTCATATTAGCCAGGAATGTCAGACAGTTGTGATTTAGGGAGATTCTAATAGTTAAGGTTCAGTGGTGGAACTGCCTGATGGAAGAGGTTACTTGGGATATCGAGAATGAGATACATACCTAGTATCCCCACCTATTTGAGCCTTCAGGTATATCTTAACCATTTAATTTTGCTGACCAAAGTTCATTTAGTAATGGATATTGTAATGACCCTCCATGTCATTTTCTACTTTTCAATATGTTTTTGCCATTTAAAGATTTTCTGTTATTTCCCTAAGTCATTAGTGACTTTCTGGATCTGATAGTCCATTTACCGGATAGTTCATTAGTTTTTAGAACCAATCCCTTTTTTTGAAGTCTTCACTAGTAAGGATTGGCTAGCGGGTGTGAACGTTAGTTTAACAACCTCATATGCCAATTCTCATAGTTTCATCAGCTCTGAAATATCGATTTAGGATAGGCAAACCTTTGGCTCAAGTCCCAAGTCATTCGAACTTATTTTGGGCTATTGGTCAACATTTGGTAAAAGTAGCCCTCAGTGTGGGGCCTACATTTTATCAAAACAAACTAGAAAGGAAATTTTGATGGCTTTGTTGAATGTGAAATATTGTATTTATAGGGTAGCATAGTGTCTTGCATTCAAGTGATTTTGAATGAATCTCGAGGGGTCAATTGGAACTTGGAAAATTCCCAGTTTCAGTTGATGCATCCGCTTTAGAATCTAAATGGTTGCTTTGGTGGCCAAATGGTCACTTTAATGGCCAAGTGGTTACTTTAGCAAAAAATTGGTTGCATTAGAGGCCAAGGCTGGCCCAGCCAAATTGCTTAAGAAGAAGCGTATCTGCTAAAGCGGATGTCGCTTAAGCAGCAGCTTGTCCACTTTAGCAGAAGGCCAGAACCAGTCAGGTACCGCTGTAGCAGTGACCACTTAAGCTGTCAAGTGGCTACTTGAACAATACTTGGGGCCATTTATTTCAGTTCCTACCTAATTATTTTCTATTTTTCACAAGTCTCAAGAGCTAAAAATCCCTAGAGAGAGTGGGAAATTGGGAGGCTAATATTTGGGTGATTGTGGGGTTTTGGTGAACTCAGAATAACCATTTCCTTGTCATAAACCTAGCAAGTTTTTGTATTATTCTGTGATTAATTCTTTTATTTAGTCTCAAATTCCTAGATTCTTGTTAAGTTTATTTTGGTATTGTTTGAGCTCAAAACTTACCCATTCTTGAGGGTAAATGATACTTGAGCTTAAGGGGACGTGTTGACAATTTTGAAAGTGCAATTTCACAAGCAGGGCTCACATGGGATTTTGACTTGATTTTGGACCTGAAGTATAAAAATGCAATATAGGTACCATTGTTCTTGTAATAATGCATAGATTACTATTTTGAAAGGTTGGCATCATACGGAAGCTTCTCAGAAGGGGAAATCGCCAATTTTGTGGACTTTATGGAGCTTTCTTCAATGTCCAAGAAGTATAGGCTTATATTTCTATTAGATTAAACATAGTTATAGTATTGATATGATATTATGATAGTTTGGACTAAGAATTAGGACTTGGGGGTATATTTAGTGTGATTTGAACTATTTAACCAACTAAGAGACAATAATTACGTGTATTTTATTGAACTATCGTTCCTTAGGTAGAATTTCTAATATAGGGCACAATGAGGCTTTATTAGCACCTTGGTATTTGACATCTTAGCATAGTTTGCGGTAGAATTTGACTTGAAATGAATTCTCAGGGTTAGAAGTTGTCCCTCTCGGTCAACTTTATACCAAGATTACTATTAGCTCCCCAGAGACTCAATAGGCCTCTAAGCATTATTTTAGTTATATTATTGAGCCCGAGGTAACCTCAGGCATATGGTGGTTTATTCTTGATTTGGGCTTGGGAGATGATAAGATCGATTAAAGTTTGGCAAATCATGATTATTAAGAGGGGTTCAATTTCAGCATCATAGACGATATTACTTTTGGTTCAAGTTCATTATTCCTGTTCTTATTTCCTGTTCAAGTCCGACATATGAGATATTATTTCTGGTTCTAGACTGGTATTGAGAGGTTACTTGTGGCGATTATGAAACCGATTTGAGATTTTTTTTATGGTATGGAAATATCCATGGCAAAGCTTTTATGATATGGATAGATATTGTAATTACTGTTATTAATTCTTCTTGATTGCATCCACCAGGATTATGGGGCCCGCGTTTGGTTATTTACTTTATTGCATCTTCTAGGCTTATAGGGCCCCAGTCATGTTAGAGATAGTTGTGTTCCATCTATTGCTATCTACATTGGTTTTTTTTACTTTCAGTGTTTGGAGCTTTATTCAAAGTTATCCCTTTTCCTTGACTTAACTCATTTATCTCACATTTTATTATATTTATATTATGATTTAGCTCGGCCGACAAATGATGCCTATTGAGTACCCATGGATTTGGTATTCATAGTACACTTTTGTACCTTTTTGGTGCATATATAAGTACTAGCTACCGCCGTTGATGTTGTTATTGTGCTGGTAGGGGTTCAGAGATAGAATGAGAACTTAGAGCTGGAGTTTACCTTCTCTCCATATTTTGTGTTTGGATAGTCTTTCTATTTTATGACTATGTGTATTTGACTTTGATAGTACTCGTATTATTTTGATTGGAGAATCTTATACTAACTTTACTAGGTCATGGGAGGTTATTACTCTTTTCATTGTTTCTTTTCATTCATATTATTATCCTTATATTTTAAGGCTTATATTTTATTTACTCACATATTGCTGGCATTTACGCCACTTTCTACCAACTAGCCTGTTACATATAGTTATGGGATACAGTTTGTCTGACACACTGGTGGGTTAAAGTAGATTTCATGAAGACTCATTAAATTGGGTCGTGACACCACAACTAGGGAAAACCACTGATAGAAGGCACAAGCCATCAACTTCACATCTGTTGAATAACATAATGCATCAAGGCAATATTTAGAGCTCACCAAGGCTGTAAATACTACTAGAGATAACCAAATCTGAAGTAACTCAATAAAGTATGATCTTAGCCTAAATCTGGTCATCCCAATACTCAATCTCAAAAGACACTCGCCTGGTCACTGGAAACTGATACCTAAACATATATCACCGAGCCAAAGCATCCCAAAAACTAATATTAGGTCGAACCCAATAGTAAAATAAAGAGTTGTTGGATTCAACCTTTTAAACCAACCTCAACTTAATTAAATTGTGAACCTTATCATCAGAAGAAAGAAGTACCCAACACAACATTGATACTAAGATCAATACCAGTAGCAGGCAACGAACCTGCCAAATTTAAAGGTCAAACCTTGAAATAATCAGTCTCTATAATGGACTATAGAAATGAGTTTTGATTGTTAGAATCATAAAAGAAACATAGAAGGCCAAACCTACCTCCACTTAGACAACCTACTCAACAATCGACCATACCTTACTAACAGTAAGAAAGAGCAATAAACCAAGGCTTTAGGCCAAACGAATAAGAATTGCAAGAAGTTAATCACTAAATAGGTAACACAAGTCTAGCTGTCTATCATGCAAGAATCATTCAAGGTCAAAATAATAACATTAGCAACAATAATATAAAGTGCAGGTGGCACAAGAAAATAAAAAACAAAACCTGTACTACTTTAAGATCATGGTGAGGCCATAATGCCAAAGAAATGGTACATAAATCCAAATATTACACACCAAGGAAAATACCACACTGATTTACTCAATCCACTACTGAAAGAAATGAGCTACGATCAACACCTATGTATAATTCTACACAAGTCATACAAAAACAAATGTAGTAATATCAAGGCATGAACCACCGATTAGTATGGAAACCCCAACATAATTGAAATAATAACTAAAAGATAAAAAATTAAATAATACCTATATCGATGGAGTCCAAAGCAAAAGAACTATTGTGTCTAAAAGAGTACGAATCTGAGCATGTACAAACTCTAACTAAAGGTGCCAATACTCTATGAGACTGATCTAGATAATTTAGATTACTAATAATATCATGTTGGGGACACTCTCTGGACTAGTGACTCGCCTTTCCACAGTTAAAACATTCTTTTTGATCTCTTTGATACTCTGTGCTTATTGACCTAAAATAGCTGCCATGGTATGAAGTTCTATACTTAACACTACATAAGGTATGACGAGAACTCTACCCACTATTACCACCACAACTGATTTGAGATCTATACTCTGAGATGCTACAAATATGGAATTGACAGGCTGAAAGTGATGCTGATCCCTATTGGGAGGATCTCTACTACATAATAGAATGCTAATAACACTATACTGATGACATGGACTTTTACTAATATCTCTATAAATTTCAGTACATTCTATCTTTGTGTTCCCTGCGTGATCAAAAACCTGAGAGAAAGAAGACCCAACTATTATCAAATGCTCTAACACCAAGTGGATTGGCAAGGCTAACCCTCTAATAAATCCATGCACTATGTCATGCTCTAAAGTATATAGTACCAAATTATGTATGTCAGACTTTAGAAACCCAATCTCATGCCTTGAATAAACAAAGAGTCCTGTTGATTACCAAAAAGCCTAGCTCTAGTCTAAGAACCCCAAAATATACTAGACATCACCTATTATTATAAAGTTTCCATAAAAAGGCTAGGAATTCCAAACACTGAATGCTAAAAAGTTGAGATGGGAAAAAAACTCTATCAGAGCCTATGCTGGCTCCAGATCCTCTGACAGATGCTAAAGATCTTTGATATTAATCTCGGACTCTCTAGGCAATGCTACGAGGAAACTTTAGAAATATATGCAAAATTTTTGTACACATTTATTGATAACTCGTGTCATCCATCTGGAACATCATAGATTTAAATAATGTACTACAGGTTAATATAAATAAAAACACACGACAAGAAGTAGAGAAAAGAATTTCTTAAGAATACCCTGTATCCTCTCGAAGATAGGATATAATGTCTCTGTATGATCCGCAGGACTCTAGTAGACATTTATCTCTTATACCAACACACTGGTAAAACCTAGGCTCTGATGCTAATTTGTCACAATCTGTTTCTCAGGTCTTGATGGCACCTACTATAACATACTAGTAGGTAAGCCAACCCATAGTCTAGAACTAGTAATGGACTATCAAAGGAAATGAAATAAAGTACTGGAATGAATATGCTAAAGAGACTAATATATATATATATATATATATATATATATATATTAACCCCAAGACCTGGTGAAGTTAGTACAAAAGCTTCTAATGCAATCAGAGTACAAAGTAGAATTACAGAAAAACATATACAATAATGTCTCTAAATTTAAAATAGAGATTAGTCTAATCAATACGAGGGAGATAAGGAATACTCCCAATGTAAAGAACTCACCCCAAATCTCTAATTCATAGCAGCTTCATATGATGCACTCATTAATAGCAAGAAATCGTACTATAATCTGTAGTTTGCAGAAGTGCAGTATGAGTACCAAACATGTGGTACTCAATAGGCATAAACCAATTGAGCTCCAAAGATAAAGCAAGAATAAATAACATGTAAATCAAAAATATAAACTACAAGAAAATATCTAGAAGACTAAACATAATCATGCTAATGGGGTAATATGAGCAAACCTTTCTATTTTAACGGTATTTAGGAACTAAAGTACAATATCATATATCACTAGTCAATATACAAATAAAAATAAATAAAGGATACATAGTAGTAATACAAGGTAAAAGGATACATATATGATATGAATAAATAAAGAAATAGAGAGAATGCAGTAATATCATATATATATATATACTACAATGACCCTCCATGTCATTTGTAATATTTTCTTTTTTTTAACCATCAAATCTTTCCCATAGCTACTCTACGTCATTTATGACTTTCTAGGACGGACAGTTTGGTTATCAGGCAATTTATTTTAGTTTTAGACTCAATTCTCTATTTAGAAGTCTTTGCTGGTTCCAAATGACCATGGAATGAAAACTTTAGTAAAACAATCTCGAAAGCAAATTCTGACTAAACCAAAAGATTTAAAATATAGATTTTCGTTAAGGCAGATCTTTGGTTTGAGTCCGGATGCACTCGAGCTCATTTTGATCTATTGGTCAAAATATGAAAAATTAGAAATATGGGTGCAAGACCCATATTTGGTCGAAACAACCTCAAATAGAAAATTTGACTTTTTATTGTGTTTGAAACATCAAATTATGTGTGTTGACATATTTCATTTATGTATATCAAATTCTGAACGAATCCGGAGGCATTGGTGGAATCTCAGAAAGTTCCCAAGTTTAAGATTTCAGCTACGCACACAGCAAGTAGTGTGATCACACCAAGGGGTATGGAGATTTCCATACCTAGTCCTTTATCCAAGTAGCATCGATTTCACACTTGGTTATTTGATTTACACAACTGGATACCTTTTATGGGTATAAAAAGGCCCCTTAGGCCACATTTTGGCCATTTTTCACTCATTCTTAAGAGCCAAAAACCCTAAAATGGCCTGCTAACCTTACTTTGAGTTTTGGAGGTAAATTTTGGATCTTGATTAACATCTATTATCAGGAATATCTTTTTATTTAAGGTAAGATTTTTCCCTATATTTATGAATTTCTTGGTTCTTGATCCAAATCTCAAATAGCTTGAGGGCTTGATTTTAGCCCCAACTTAGCTTGGTTTTTACTCATTGTTTAGGGTTATGATCCTTGATAAAGTATGAAATTTGGGTTGACTTAGAAAATGTGATTTTCATAAATGAGACCCACTTGGGGTTTTTGGTGACAGTTTTTGACCTGACGCATAATGAAGCAATATAGGTATCATTATTCTGTATCGATGGATTACATTTTGATAGCGTGATGGAATTTTGGTATTGTGAAATAAATATGAGTTTTTGGTGATTAATTTAAGGATTTATGTTTCAACTTTAAGGTAGGCTTCTATCTAGTTTTCTTCGTTAGATGATGTGTGTTATATATTCAATGTAAATATGAATATTAGTTTGATTATGGATTGAATGACTTAGTATTGATTATTGAAACATTAGGGATTAAATGAGGGTTTTGACTCGTAAGTTAAAATACTTCTTACCCTTTGAGAGTCCTATTACCTTCCACCTAGATTAACTAATTTATAGAATGGACATGATATGATGATAGTTTTGGGATTTGGTTTAAGCATTGAAAGATTGATTAGTATGTTTAACCCTATTTGGGATATTATGGTGAACTTGAAACCTTAATTTAGGTGGATTTGACTTAATTGCCCATGTTTCTAGATGGAATTCCTATCTTAGGTTTTGTTGTGGCATACATAACATCTAGAAGTTAAACTGGATACCTTAGCCTAGTTGGGTTATAAACTGCTTAAACATGGAAATTGAGGATTAGAAGTGAGTTCTTTGAGCCCACCTTAGGCTAATACTTATGTTAGACCTTTTGTACTTAGTTGCGGATGTTAGGCATAGTCAAGACTATTGAGCCTTTAAAATAAGGCTACCTTTATGTCTTGGTAAATTATGATGGCTTTCCCTAGATTATGACTTATGGCTTATAGTTATGCTATGGTATTTGGGACTTGACTTATGATGTGGTCCATTGACATGCTTAGTGATATAACATAGACATAGTGTGAAATATGACCCATATATGCGATATGCCTTAGATATGATATATTCCTACTATATAGGAGATGCCTCCTACATGTGAGATGCTTATTGATATATTGTGCCTCCAAGATGTAAGATGCCTCCTAGATGTGAGATGCGTATTAATATTTTATGCCTCCTAAATGTGAGAGGATTATAGATATTCCTTATGGCTTATGAAAATGTTATGCCTCATAAATATGCTATGGCTTATAAATATGAGATAATGTGTAGATATGATTATTTATATCGGTTTCAGATAAGTATGTGGGCTGAAGGCCGTGATTATGATGTGGTAATTATTTTACACATATTATTAGGCCCAAGACCGTATTATGATATGAGTTAACCATCCAGGAAGTGTATCCTTGTAAAGGATAAAATTGTAGTTTATTAATATATTAACTCTTATTTTTTGATTATTTGAATACTTGTGATAACATGAATAGATTTGGAACAGTCATGATTGTTGCATCGATGATTGATACAATTCTAATTTTATTATAATCTTACCATTATTATTACTAAATAAGGGTTAAAACCCACTTTCTACCTTAAAAATTAATTTCTTCATAATAATAAATGTATGTCTTAGTGAAATATGTAAAACAGATTAGTAATGATGTTTTAAATTATTTGACTGAGGTAGATTTTGGTCTATAATTGATACTACTAATTACTCTGATCGCGAGAGATTCTAACCCTTTTTTATACTCTTATAATAATTTAGTCCTGAAGTTCACTTTGAGAAACAGACTTATGGATTTACACTCTTTTAGCCATGACTTGGGTCTGTACACCTATCATATCCAAATACATATCTCTCTAATATGGAATAGAGAAAGATATTGTATTGATAATATAACTTTTAGGTAAAACCCAATGATAGATTTTAGTGTTTACATTATATATATATGTGTGTGTGTGATGATTATGATGATACTAATTATATATACCCAGCAAAGCCAAAGGATGACTATGATGATATGCTTAGATACCCAGCAAGACACGAGGATATTGTGATAATGATATTGATACCCGACAAAATTAGAGGATATTATAATGATGATATTGATGCCTGTCAAGGCCGAAGGATATTATAGTGATGATATTGATACCCAAAAAGGTCGAAGGATATTGTGATTATGGCATTAATATCTGATAAGGCAAAATAATTATTATATTAATGTGCCTATGTGTACTTCTATCAGTTTGAGTGTGCTATCCCTATGTATGGAAATTATATACTCAACAAGGCTAGAGGATGATTATAATAACAATGGTTATAATAATAATGATTATGGTATTGTGGATTCTTTTGCATTCATCGTGCATGTGCATTGCCTATCACTAGTATGTGCCTATATCTATCAGCCTATATAGGGGGTTACATGGTATGGGTGATAACTATAACTTGTGGTGTGTTGTGTGTTAATTGAACCTTTAGAGCTTACGATGATGGGGGCACGTGATGGCTCGACTAGGTATTTGGTTGTTTGAGCTAGTCAGTTACTTGTATTGTTATCAACATTGTTATTATCATTGTTATGATCATTGTTATATCTAGTTTATAATAGATTGTTCATTGATTCAGTATCAAGATTTGGGTTATGATTTTGGCCTCTTCTATCTTAAATTATATAATTATACACGATCATCTGATAATTTGATATATGGACTAGAACCCTGAGTATTTTAGAATTTGCTCCTATTATGGTTAAGAGGTCTTAAGTATCTCTAGTGATTTATGTTGTACTTTGAGTAGGCCTTTATATATATATATATATATATATATATATTTATTCCTACTTAGCTATATGTAGCTATGGTGTTACCATATATCCCTTTCTTCCATTGATCTAGATTGTATATTTAATCCGTAGACTTATATACTTATATATATTCCTTTTGCTTTTACTTTTTATATTGACCAGTGATAAATATGGTATAGTGTTGAGATTCCTAAGTAGGGATGGAATAATATTGTACATTCTTATTACTTCTTTACCTTATTATGTTAGTCTCTTGGACATGAATAAGATAGTTTATCCTTATTATCTAATTGGCTATATTATGTGATTGCTGGATATTTGGGTGCAGTTTTCCATTCTTTTTATATGTTATGTATATTTGCTTTAATATTTAGAGATTAGCGGGTACTGAGTACCATATGTTTGGTACTCAAACTACACTTCTGCAGCCTATAGATCATAGTACGAGTTATCACCATTTATTTGTACATCATGTGGAGAAACCATAGTAAGAATTAGAGTGTGATCCTAACATTCAGAGTATTACTTACCTCTCTCTTATATAGTAGATTAGTCTCTATATTGTATTAAGAGATAGTTGTATCAGTATATTCATTTGTACTTCACTTTGGATTCTTGTTATGAGAAACTCTTGTACTGATATCACCAGGTTCACGACTATATTATGTAATTGATCTCTTATTTCATCTTTTTTGTATCTTTTTCTTTATCTAGTTGGGTAGTCCATTACTAACTATTCTGGACTATGGGTTTGTTTTGCCAACTAGCCAGTTATAGTAAACGCTATCATGTCCTAAGAAATTAGGTTATGACAAATTGGTATCAGAGCCTAGGCTTCACCAATGTATTAGTACTAGAGTTAAGTGTTTAGTAAAGTCCTGTAGATTGATGCGTAGATATCTGTTACCTATCTTTGGAAGGCTATAGGGAAATTCTTATGAAATTTATTTCTTCACTCCTTATCGTGTGTCTGCATTTTCTATTAGCCTTAAGCATATTTTTTGTCTCTATTATATCTTAAATAGATGAAGCAAGATGGTTGATAGATGCGAACTAGATTTTAGCATGCATTTTGATAGAGTATTGGATCAAAGAGTCAGAGAGGTACATCAAAGATCTTTAGATTTATCCAAAGGATTTGGGGCTAGCTTAGGCTCCAGTAAAGCTCGTGACTACTTCATCTCTTTTAAGTTCAGCACTATGGATCTGATTAACGTTGTAGATTCCTCTTAGCTATGGATGATATTTGATTAATCAACCAGTTCTCATACTGGAGTTGGGTCTATTGGTGTTCATCAAGGTTCTTTACTAGTTTTTAAGTATGAGATTGGATTTCTCAAGTAGGTCAGGCATTGTCCTATGTTATATCCTTCTGAGCAGGTCATGGTGCATACAATTATTAAAGGACTAGCATTGTCACTCTAGCAGTTGGGTATTACTTCTTCCATATTGTTGATTATGTGAGGGCCTCAAAGAGAGCATGTATTGAGACTTATAGAGATGGCGGTAAGAGGATATGCCCTGTGTTGGCAATCTAGCCATATTGTTTGTTCTTGAGTATGAGATTCTTAGACTTACCTCTTGCATTGGAAAGGTTTTTGCTTTGGCTATCCCTTTCTATATAGCCCATTTATGAGATTGATTAGTTTTGGATCCATTCTTTATTTGTGATTATATCATTGACCGCTAGCAGTTTGATATTCATATCAAGATGTCTTGGATTTATCTTTTAAATTTGTTGGATTCCTCTCTTTATGATGGTTTTCCCTTGTTAATGGTGTGAAGATTGGATGCTTCTTTAACATCGTGATATGTTTCTTTTATAAAGTAAAGTTAGAGAGTTAGAGATAGGTGTCCTTTCATGTGATTGCTTCTTGAGTTGAGAAATTGGAAATTCCTTATCTCAAGTTGTTTGATTTTTTGGTGGTAGCTTTGACATTGACATTGGTTTCGAGATTGATATTTTCCTTTTCAAAGATGATATTCAAGGATGGATCGAGTGATGATTGTACTACTTGGGTAGATTTAGAAAAACACTATTTCAGAGTTTGTTCGGCCTAATGAGGCTTGGTGGAGTGCTTTTCCTCAGTGATATGTGCCTATGACTATTGTTTTCCAACATTGAGCATTGGATTAGTTACTTTCTGAATTGAGTTGCATTCCTTCGAGTAGCTAGAGTTTTCGGCATCACTAGTATGGTTGGTGGCCTTTTTGAGTTCTTGAGAATTATTGGATAGTTCATGCCCTCCAGCAGATATGGAGTGGATTCCCTGTGTTTGCAACCAATGATTTATTCTCTATTCTGATTTGTTCTTCAGCTATGTTTCAATACTGGCTCGATATGATTTAGTACAGATATGTCTGATTTAAATAGTAAGGTCGGTGTGAGTACTTGACCTTGGTTTGTATTTGTTGGTTCAATTTTGGATTTGACACCTTGGGATGGTAATTTGGAATTTATGATAGATTTGGAGTATTAATGCATACCTTTCTTCAGGTTTTATTTAGGCAGTTGTGACCAAATAGTTTGGCCTTGATATTGATATTTCATCTTGGAATTGTAATTCCTGTCTGCATCCTTTGTTTTAGAATTATCTCATTTGAAATTGCATTTATAGGCTGGTTGATCCTACTCCGTAGTTATGTATTTGGTCTTCTCAACTTCGATTGGACTATTATTGATAAGTGTTCAGATGATAGCCAGAGAACCAGTATTGGTTCTTTCATCTTTGACCTCGAGTCTTCAGTCTACTTTGAGATTTTTAAGTGATATACCTAGTGAGAGTAGTATGCTTGTGTTGGATTTTATCATGGTTTCGTTCTCAGTTGATGGGACATCCTAGAGTAGATCATTTGGTGATGAGTGGTTATGCCTTAATCATGTGGATTTCAGTTTTGATCACTATTCGGACAAGCTATAGCATGGGCATAGATTGTACTCCCCTATTATAACTATTTGTATGCCCAGATAGCACCTTATGAGCTTATTCTCATGTTTGGCGCATAGACATTCAGCGGATCATCTTCAATTCTTTGAGTCCTCTATGATGAGATTGCGCAGACAAGACTCAGGTATTTTCCTCCTGCTTTTTTGAGTAGATGGAAAGTATGGAATAGTAAAAGAGGGTTATATTTGGATTTGAAATTAGTTGTATAACTCATCCCTTGATTTAATTTTGGCTTGAGTGAGCCTTGGATTGATTTATGCAGGTATCGAGATAAAATTAGTGTGTTGTAGTTCAAATTTGTGGTTGAAGTTTAGTGACTATTTGGAAGTAAAGTGAGAGAGCTGGTTGAAAAGAGGATACCTATGGTAAAAACCCTCAAAAGTGTTCTCTAATCATGGAGGTTGCCTAGGAAGTTATGGTTGGAGCATGAGAGCCTAGTACCTCATCCTTTCGAGCTTTTGAAATCTTTCTACCATTGACTTTCAGGGATGAAAGTCCTTTTAGTAGTGGATATTGTAATGAACCTCCAGGTTATTTTTCATATTTCCACTTATTTTCTTTGTTAGATCTTTCCCATAGCTTCCCAAGTCATTTATGACTTACTGGGACTAATAGTTTGATAACCGGACAGTTCGTTTGGTTTTTAGAGCCAATTCTCTATTTAGAAGTTTTCGTTGATTCCAAATGTCCACTAGACAAAAAATTTAGTAAAACAATCTTGGATGTAAATTCCAATTATGCCAGCAGCTTCGGAATATACATTTTAGGTTAGGTAGACCTTTGGTTCGGGTCTCGATGTACCTGAGCTGATTTTCACCTATTAGTCCGAAAGTTGGAAAATTTGAAATATGGGTGTAGGACCCATATTTAGTCAAAAAGACCTAGGATGGAAAATTTGATTTCACCATTGTGGCCAAAACGTTGAATTTAGAATGGTTACATAGTTCATTTTCATATATCAGATTCTGAATGAATATCGAGGTATTGGCGAAAACTTGGAATATTTCAAATTTTCAGCTGTCAATTGTGCTAGCAACAAGTAGAGAGATCGTACCAAGGGGTATGGCAATTGCCATACCTACTCCTTCTGCCAATTAGGGTGATTGCACACTTGGTTGTGCAATTTCCACAGCTAGATACCTGATAAGGGTATAAAATGGCCCCATAGGTTGTATTTTGATCATTTCTCAGTCGTTCTTAAGAGGCAAAGACCCTAAAATGGTGTGCTAACCTTTAATTGAGTCTTGGGGTGTCTTGGGATCATGATTAACACCTATTATCATGAAGATCTTTGGATTTAAGGTAAGATTTCATCTCTTTCTTGATGAATTTCTTGGTTATTAACCAAAAATTCCAAATATCTTGAGGGCTTGATTTTATCCCAAATACTCCGAGAGTATACCCTGAATGCCACACGGTGCTTATAGCCCCAAAGGACCACATGCTAACCCATGTTGGTACCTGCTGTGAGCACTAAATAAAATAACAAAGAACATGTATAGAATTTAACTGGAAATGCCATAAGATTTTAGCAACTGAAAATCAATACTGAATCATGGTTCAAAACATCTGAAACATATTGTCAATACTGATAAAACAACTGATAATAACAACTAAAAACTAACTATCTGTCTATACTAGTCTGAAAGCCTCTAAGCTGACTCAATGTGGGGTTAATGGGACAAGCCCCCAACTAACTCCGACTGACTAAATAACTAAACTGCTGACATAACTAAATACAAGATAACTTGTCCTCAAAGAATGAGGACTCACCATTGCTACTGGTACTAATTAACTGGAATGTCTAGGTACGGTTAGGAGCCTGAGCATCCAAACCTATGATATGAGACCTCATAGAGCAAAAAATGAGTATGCAGTCAATACTTTGAATGTATTGGTATGCTAAATGAGGTTAAGCTTGTATGCATGGCTCATATGAATGGATAATAATGGACTGAATAAATAGCATAAGATAACTAATGTATAATATGCAAGAAAACTATAAAATATGAGAATGCATGACCAAGCATATGACATGATACTGGGATCGTCTGAAAGCTGAAATACTGAACTACTAATACTGAACAACTAATAATTGTATGCCCTAGTCAAGTAGCCTGGAAACTAAACTCTGAACTGAATACTGAACTTAGATTGTGGGAGCTATCATCTAACCGATATACCCCAATATAAGCTAATTGGGTCTAACCTGTGGCCCCAGTTGGAAGGGTGTTAGTACCGTGCCACGGGTACTAACACTGGTTGTGTGAATCCACTGAAATGAAGTCCTGATGGACTAAAGATTCGCCCTCTACTAGCAGGTGCTCTAGTGAGATATATGTCAACCATCAACTGGAAGGTTAACATCTCTAACCTACGTTGTCCAAATAGTTATGGAATACAGGGACTGCTACTAAAGGTCACACCCTCAAGTGGCAGGTAAGCCATCATCCTTGGATTCACTCGGTGCTAAATTCTACTCCCAACTAAACTGATTTTAATTACTGGACTCATCTAACCTTACTAACATGATATACTGACTGGACTAATAATACTCTAATATATCCGAAACCATTTTGAATATACTGAAACTAAGTAAATAGCTAAGTTTTTGGGTATTCATAACCCCCAGGACTCGATAGCAATAACAACAAGACCATGCTAAAACCTTAAGGACATGATAAGTAGTCATTATTCAAAACTCATTCCTTTGGACATTTCATTAAACTCTTACAATTCATTGTTTAAATATGGGGATAGTTTTAACATGTAAAGATTGCATGGTTCCAATAATAAAATCACTAATTAAGGCTTAAATCAGCGAACAACCACCATTCAAAACGTGTAGCTTTTAATAACAACAACAATTGCATGTAAACATGATATAAAATCGAGATTCATGGAAATTCATAGGTAAAATTCTTGATAACATGTAAGAACCATAGCTTTAAAACTTGAAATTCAGTTCTTGGACTCCATGGATGAAAAGGACCCATGGATGAACATTTAACATACCTTAATTGAAAATTCATGAAGGTTCTTGGTCATTTTCTTGAAACTTTAGCCTGAATCTTGAAGGGGCTAGGGTTTGTTCTTGGGAGAGAATTACTTTTTTGGAGAAAAATTATGAATAATGGGGTATATAATGCCCCTTTAAGGTTTTAATTTTGTGTTTTGGGTGGATTTGTGTGAGGGAAAATAACAAGACTACCCTTGGAAATTAAAATTTATAACTGGAATGCCAGCCTTTACCACGAACAGCCAAGGCTGTCATCTTGATTCCACCATGATGCGGTGCAATCACAATGACTTGCTAGAATTTGACAATTGTCATTTTGAACTTCACCGCGATGCGGTGAGGTGACTACTGCTATAGCCACCGCAACGCACCATAATCACGGTGAGCTGTTGTTTTGGCAATCCAAATGTTGTCCAAACCTCATTTGAAAAATCCAAGATTTACTTGAGACATGCCCCTTACACCCCTAAACATGAATCAACTCACAAACTTGAGTCTCGGGGTCAGGAAGGTCATTTTAAAAATCAACGAAGTTAAGAGACCAAAAATGAAACTATGTCTCCAACACTAAGCCAAAGTTTTAAGTTCTAAGCCTCTTGTACATGTACTATGGGATGAATTGAGCTAAGATAATTATGGGGTATTATAATATCCCCTCCTTGGTAACATTCGTCCTTGAATGAGACTGATTAAGATGAGAATACAAAACTACTAAGATTACATGTTGATTATTCATAACTGAAACATGATTACATGACTTAGTCTGAAACATGGTGACTAACTTAACTAATGCGTGAATACATGCAATTACATGAACATGATTATATGTCTAGAACTGAGAATGAAATAGAGGACCTCTAGGGAAAACTGTTGCCTTGCTGAGTCTGAATTTGCAGAGAAAAGGTGAGGGTACTTGGTATGCATGTCTGCTTTTACTTTCAAAGTAGCTCCCTGAACGGACTGATTTCTCCAAAGAGCTTTGACCAAGGGATCTTCTTTGTTCCCTAGTCTGCGAATCTAGCGATCTAAGATTTCAATTAGGAGTTCTTCGTAAGAAAGGTCATTCTGAATATCTAACCTCTCTAAAGGAACTACAATAGTTGGGTCACCATACACTTCATTAATAAAGAAACACGGAAAACCGGATGCACTGATGCCAAATTGGCAGGCAACTCAAGCTTATACGCCACCATCCCAAAATGATTCAAGATCCTTAAAAGGCCTACATATCGGGGACTGAGATTCCCCTTTTTGCCAAATCTCTTCACTTTTTTTATGGGAGAGATCTTTAAATATACAAAATCACCAATCTCAAATTTGAGATCCTTTCTCATCATATCTGCATAAGATTTCCGTTGGCTCTGGGTTGTCTTAAGCCTATCCCTGATGAACTGAAATTTCTACAAATAATCAAATACTGAATCTGGCCCTATCAACGCAATCTTACCTACCTCAAACTAACTAATAAGATATCTACATCTCCTTCTATGTAGAGACGCAAATAAAGCAATCTAAATACTAGAATGATAGTTGTTGTAGGTAAACTCAATCAATGGCAAGTGATCATCCCAACTACCCTTAAAGTTGATAACACAAGCTCTCAGCATGTCCTTTAAGGTCTGAATGGTCCTCTCTTCCTGACCATCTGTTTGAGGGTGAAAGGTTGTACTGAGATAAACTTTGGTACTAAAACCCTTCTGAAAATCCTTCCAAAAATGAGAGGTAAACTGAGTACCTCTATTTGAAATGATGGACAACGAGACTCCATGCAATCTAAACGACTCTCTAATATAGAGTTGGGAATAATCCTTGGCTGAATAAGAAGTATGGACTGGCTAGAAATGGGCTGATTTGGTCATCCTGTCCACAATAAGCCAAATCAAATCATGTTGATGATCAATATAAGGCAAACCCATCACAAAGTCTATGTTCACCTCTTTTCACTTCCAAGTGGGAATACTAAACTTTTGCATACTGCCACTAGGCCTTTGATGCTCATACCTAACCTACTGAGAATTAGCACACTTTGCTACAAACTCTATAATATCCCTTTTCATACCTCTCCACTAATAGATTTTTGGAAAATCATGGTACATCTTAGTAACTCCTAGGTGAATAGAGTAATGCGCACCGTGCGCTTCTATAAGAATTTTCTATCTTAAATCGTCTACACACAACATATATAGTTTACCCTGGCAATGCAACACACCATCTCCCCCTTGGGAGAAAACCTCTACTTTCTGATCTCCAACTGACTCCTTCAACTTGACCAAGCTAGGATCTTTATCTTTCTTTTCTTTCACTTCAGCAACCAAAGAAGATTTCGAACTATTTTGAACCCATACACTACTCTCAGCTAAGTCAACCAAATGAACGCCTAATCTAGCCAACTGATGAACCTCCTGAACTAATTTCTTTTTATCACTCTCGACATGAGCAACACTGCACATAGACAATCTACTAAGGGTATCTACCACTACATTGGCCTTGCTCGAATGATACAAAACACTCATATCATAATCTTTCAATAATTCTAACCACCTTCTCTAATAGAAATTTAACTCTTTCTGTGAAAACACATACTGCAAACTTTTATGATCCGTGAACGCATCAATACGCACCCATACAGATAATGCCTCTAAATTTTCAAGGAAAAAACAACTGCTGCTAACTCAAGATCAAGGGTAGGATAGTTGTTTTCATGGGGGTTAAGCTGTCTAGAGATGTATGTTATGACCTTACCTCTCTACATCAACACACAACCCAAACTAACTCTAGAAGCATCACAATAAACAACAAACCCATCTGAACCATTGGGAAATATCAAAACTAGGGTTGAGGTGAGTCGAGTTTTCAACTCTCGAAAACTCTTCTCACAAGAATTTACCACTGAAATTTAACTTTCTTCTGAGTCAATCTGGACCTAGGGGATGCAATAGAAAAACCCTTTCAACAAATCATCTTTAATAGCCATCCAAATCAAAGAAACTCCTAATGTCTGATGAAGAAATGGGTATGGGCCAGTTCCTCACTACTTTGGTCTTTTTAGGGTCAACCCTAATCCCATCACCAGAAATAATATGACCAAGTAAAGCTACTGATCTTAGGAAAAATTCGTACTTACTAAATTTTGCAAACAATTGATGGGCTCTAAGAGCCTGCAATACTATTCTGAGGTGGTCTACATGATCATTTTAATTACGAGAATAAACAAGAATATCATCTATGAAGACTATGACGAACATATCCAACTACTTCTTGAACACTTGGTTCATCAAGTCTATGAAAGCTACTGGGTCATTTGTTAGACCAAAGAACATGACTAGGAACTCGAAGTGACAACATCGAGTTTTGAAAGTTTTTTTTAGAATGTCATATTCTCTGACTCTGAGCTGATGATAGCCGGATTTGAGGTATATCATAAATAAATAATTGGCACCCTAAAGTTGGTCAACAAGTCTTCAATTTTGGGGAGTGGGTACTTATTCTTGATAGTAACTTTGTTCAATTGACGGTAATCGATGCACATTCTGAGGAAACCATCTTTCTTATGCACGAAGAGAACTGGAGCACCTCATGGGGAAACACTGGGCCTGATAAATTCCTTATCTAAGAGATCTTTCAACTGTTTGTTTAACTCCCTAAGCTCTATTTGATCCATTTTATGGGGTAGAATAGAGATAGGTTGGGTATTTGGAAAAAGGTCTATTTCGAAGTTAATTTCCCTTTCGGGAAGGACTCCAAGAAGATCTTCAAGGAACACATCTGGGAATTCCCTCAGTAGTGAAACCGACTTAAGACTAGGAGTCTAGGAATTAGAGTCTTTAACTCGAACAAGATGGTAGACACACCCTTTGGAAATTATTTTTCTCTCTCTAAGGTACGAAATAAACTGCCCCCTAAGTGCTAAAGTACTACCCCTTCATTTAAGGATTGGTTTATTCGAAAACTAAAAATGAAGAACTCTATTTCTACAATCAACTGAGGCATATCATGAGTGGAGCCAATCCATGCTAAGAATGACATCAAAATCAGTCATTTCTAACTCCACAAGATCAACTAAGGTGACTTTTTGGGATATTATGACCGGACAACACCTGTATACCTACCTGGCTACAATAGGTCTCTTACTGGGGTACATACTAAGAAAGGTTCTGCTAAAATATTAGTACTGATACCAAAATTATTAGCTATGTAGGGAGTTACAAAAGAAAGAGAGGGTTCGAGATCTAATAAAGCATAAACATATAAATAAAAGACCTTTAATGTACTAGTAACCATATCAAGAGAACTTTCCTGATCCTATCAAGACTGAAGTGCATACAATCTATTTGGGCGATGACCACTAGTGGCATAGGAAGTGGCACTCTGCTGAGTCGGGTGAATAGATGGAACTAGGGGACGATTGGAATGACCCTGCTGACCACTCTGTGGGTAATCCCTGACCTTGTGGTGTGGCTTTCCACATCCAAATCATACATCACGGCCATCTCTACACACACTGTGATGGTTATACCGCATTTCTGGCAAAGAGGATTTGCCCAACCACTGTTTACACTTTCCTAAGGTTTAGGGCCTAGCTTCCTATCTCGATTAGCATTTCTGAACTTTGGTGCTTCGGCACTAGATGAAGATGGAGCTGGGGCTAAATATTTTTGATGATAGTAAGGACAGTTACCACCCTTCAACTTTGGATGAGTAAAACTGAAGCTACCTATTCTGACTCTCTTATTCTCTCTCTCTTTTTCCTTAAACTTCTGCTCCTCAATCTATTAAGAATAGACCATCAACTTAGAAAAGTCCATCTCTTTAATCAACATCACTGTCCTACACTCCTTAACCATGCTATAAACTACACTAGAGACAAACTTACTCATTCTAGACCTATCATCTAACACCACATTAGGAGCATACCTGGCTAGTTGAGTAAACTTAAGAGAATACTCCTTGATACTCATGTTTCCCTACCTCATATTAATAAACTCCTATACCTTAGCTTTATTAAATACAAGGTAAAGAATCTATCAAAAAATGTTGTTACAAACTTTTCCAATTCAATAGGCCCTATATCTGCCCCTCTATCTCTCTTTTACTACTTATACTAGGTATGAGCAACATCCTGCAATTGGTAAGCACCCAACTCTGAAATCTCACTAAAAGTCACACCCATAATATTATTTAGCTTCTGAACCATGTTAAGGAACTCCTGCGAATCCTCATCAAACTTATATCCCATAAATAGTGAAGGGTTCATTCGGTGAAGTCCCGAATCCTAGCTACGATAGTATTAGACACCAAAACGGCTGGGATGGTAGCCAGTTCATTATTATGGGATGCTACTGAGGGAGCTAAAGTAGTGAATGCAGCTCTAAATTGTGCATGGTAGACATGCTCGTTCAGGGGACCTTTTAGGACAGGTGAAGGTGTGGGCTAATTCCCGTTTCTCTTTCTGTTATTCTTTCTAAGAAGCATATTCTGTAAATGGAAAGAATATTGAATTATAAAGAGAGTTTAAGTTGAGCTCATGTTCCCTCATATAAAATGAATAGTAAAAGAAGGGAAACCTTTCCTAAGATGTTTTG
Organism: Capsicum annuum; assembly: GCF_002878395.1. Lineage (NCBI taxonomy): Eukaryota > Viridiplantae > Streptophyta > Magnoliopsida > Solanales > Solanaceae > Capsicum > Capsicum annuum. Next base: position 141,620,099 of record NC_061114.1, read on the forward strand.
TAGCCTCTTGTCCATAAGTGTGGCGCGCTTCACACCCTTGCAAAAGAGTCTACTCAACGCGGATTTCAGACTCCCTAAGACACTTTAAAACCATTGTCTCTTATACCAAGTTTGTAACAACATAAGAGTACACCCTGGATTCCACATGGTGCTTACAGCCCCAAAGGACCACAAGCTAACCCATGTTGGTACCTGCTGTGAGCACTAATAAATAACAAAGAACATGTGTGAAATTTAACTTGAAATGCTATAAGGTTTTAGAAACTAAAAATCAATACTAAATTATAGTTTAAAATAACTAAAATATATTGTCAATACTGATAAAACAACTGATAATAACGACTAAAAAATGACTATCTATATATACTAGTCTGAAAGCCTCTAAACTGACTGAATGTGGAGTTGATGGGACAAGCACCCAAATAAATCTGACTAACTAAATAGTTAAACTATTGACATAGCTAAATATAAGATAACTTGTCCTCGAATGATGAGGAATCCCCACTGCTGCTGTTGCTGATGGACTGGAAAGTCTAAGTACGGCTAAGAGCCTGAGTGTCTGAACCTATGATGTGAGACATCATAGAGCAAGAAAAGAGTATGTGATCATTACTTTGAATGTACTAGTATGATAAATGAGGTTAGGCTGGTATGCATGGCTCAGAGGCATGAATAAGAACTGACTATATAAATAGCATGAGATAACCGATGTATAGTATGCGAGGAAACAGTAAAATCTGAGAATGCATGACCAAGCATATGACATGATACTGGGATAGTATGTAAACTAAAATACTAAACTATTGATACTGAACAACTAATAACTATATGGCCTGGTCAAGCAAGCCTGGAAATTGAACTCTAAACTAAATACTAAACTAAGACTGTGGGAGCTATTATCTAACCAATATACCCCAATATGAACTAATTGGGTTTAACCTGTGACCCCAGTTGGAAGGGTGTTAATACCGTGCCTTGGGTACTAACATTGGCTTTGTGGATCCATAGAAATAAAGTCCCAAAGGACTAAAGAGTCACCATCTACTAGCAGATGCTCTAGTGAGATATATGTAAACCCTGAACTGGCAGGTTAACATCCTTAACCTACGTTGGCTACGTAGTTCTTGAATGCAGGGACTACAACTAAAGGTCACACCCTCAATTGGCAGGTGATCCCTTATCCCTGGGTTCACTCGGTGCTAAATTTTACTCCCTACTGAACTGACTCTAGTTACTGGACTGAGCTGAACTTACTAATAGATATACTGAGTGGACTGATAATAATCTAACATATTTGAAACCATTTTGAATACACTGAAACTAAGTAAACAGCTAAGTTTTTGGGTATTCATAACCCCCAGGGCTCGATAGCAATAAAAACAAGACCGTTCTAAAATCTTAAAGAAATGATAAGTTGTCATTATTCAAAACTCATTCCTTTGGGCATTTCATCAAACTCTTACAATTCATGGTTTAAACATGGGGATATTTTTAACATCTAAAGATTACATGGTTCCAATACTAAAATCACCAATTAAGGCTTAAATCAGCAAACAAGCACCATTCAAAATGTGTAAGGTTTAATAACAACAACAATTTGATGTAAACATGATTTAAAATCGAGATTCATGGAAATTCATGGGTAAAATTCATGATAACATGTAAAAACCATAGATTTAAAATTTGAAATTAGGTTTCTGGACTCCATGGTTGAAAAGGACCCATGGATGAACATTTAACATACCTTAATTCAAGAATTTGTGAAGGTTCTTGGTGGTTTTCTTGAAACTTGATATCTTGAATGGGCTATGGTTTGTTCTTGAGAGAGAATTACTTTCTTGGAGAGAAATTATGAATAATGAGGCATATAATTCCCCGTTGGGGTTTTAATTTTTTGCTTTGGACTAATTTGGGTGAGGGAAATGACAAGACTACCCTTAGAAAATTAAAATTCATAACTGGAACGCCGCTTGGGTCTTCACCATGATGCACTAAGGCTATCATCGTGATTCCACCATGATATGGTGCAATCACAGTGAGTTATTGGAATCTAACAATTGTTATTTTGAACTTCACTATAACACAGAGAGGTGACCACCTCTATAGCCACCGTGATGCACCACAATTGCGTTGAGTTGTTGTTTTGGAAATCAAAATATTGTCCAAAACTCATCCAAAAATCCAAAACTTACCTGAGACATGCCCCTTATATTCCTGAACATAAATCAACTCACAAACTTATGTCTCGAGGTCGAGAAGGTAACTTTAAAATCCAACAAAGTTAAGAGGTCAAAAATAAAACTAAGTCTCCAACACTTAGCCAAATTTTTAGGTTCTAAGCCTCTTGTACATGTACTATGGGCTGAATTGAGCTATGAAAATAATGGGGTATTACAATATATGCCTACTAGATATAAGATGCCTCCTAGATGTGATATGCTTATTGATATATTATGGCTCCTAGATGTAATTTGAATATTGATATGTTATGGCTTCTAAATATGAGATAATTATAGATATGTCTTATGGATTATGGAGATGTTATGCATCATAAATATGCTATCACTTATAATATGATATAATGTATAGATATGATTATTCATATGGGTTCCGAATATGTATGTTGGTCAAAAGTCATGATTATAATGGGGTAATTATTCCGAACATAATATTGGGCCCAAGGTCGTGTTATGATAAGAGTTGGCTATCCGGGAAGTATTTATCCTTTTAAAGGATGTGATTGTAGTTTATTGATATATTGATGTGTATGGTTTCATTGTTTGAATACTGGTGTTGACATCCATAGATTTGATACATTCATGATCGTTGTATCAATGATTATAGTATTCTGATTGGATTATATCTTATCACAATTGTAACTAAGTAAGGGTTAAAACCAAGTTTCTACCTTAAAAATGAGTTTCTTCATAATAATAAATGTCTATCTTAATGAATAAATTATATCTAAAAGAGATTAATTATAATGTTTTAAGAGATTTGAATAGGCATATTTTGCTCTATTATTTGATACTACTAAATACTCTGGTCATGAGAGATTTTAACTTTTTCTACACTTTTATAATGATTTAGTCCCGAAGTTCACTCTGGGCAACAGGCTTACAGATTTTACACTCTTTTAGCCACAGCTTGAGACTATGAGCCTTTTATATCAAAATATACATCTCTTTAGCTTGACATAGAGGAAGATTCTGGATAGATAATATAACTTCCGTATAAAACCTGAAGATAAATTTTAGTATTGACATTATATATATGTACTAATGATTATGATGATACTGATTATATACCCAACAAGGTTGAAGGATGACTATGATGATATGCTTAGATACCCAACAAGATCGAAGGATGTTGTGATGATGATATTGATACCTCACAAGACCGAAGGATATTGTGATGATGATATTGATACCCGATAAGGATTGAGGATATTGTGATTATAATATTGATACTCAAGAAGGCTAGAGTACATTGTGATGATAACATTGATATCCAACAAGGCCTGAGGATGACTATATTAATGTGCCTATATGTACATGTACTGATTTGAGTTCGTTTTGTTAGCTTCCTCAGACAAAATTTTAATAATGACAAACTAGGTTTCAAAAAATGACCAACTAATGAATGAATCTTTTGCAGGATAAAGGATGCAAGATACTGGAAGATTGCTGATGGTAAAATAATCAAGGATCTATCAAAGATCTCTCTAAGAAAGAAAGTTCCAGTAATCTTAAGAAGATCATGAAACTCTCTAAGAAAGAAAGGACTTCCAATCATAAGAAGATCATGTCACATACATGGAAAATTTAGAAATGAAAATCACATTCCCAGATTCATGGAATATTAAATCAATTAGAAAATCAAGCAGGATCTAAATGAAGGAAAAAAAATGCCAATGTCACATAGATATCCAAGACCAAAAAGAGGAAAAGATCATGGACATATCTAATATGGACGTGATCCAAAGCTGTATGTGGACATATCAAACATGGACATATCAAACAGCTACATTCCTCAATCAAAGAATAAATTCAAATCCTTGATTGAGAAGAAATCTCTTGGATTTCCTTATAAAGGACAGCAGTCGAAGACTATAAAAGGAGAAGACCAAAGACAATCACTTCTTACGTAACTTTAATGAGTAAATTCAAAGTCTATTATTATTAGTCTTACAAATATCTGTAACGTTAGTTTACCGCTATTATATAAATAGTACGATTGACTTATCTTTGTAACATCAACTGAAGCTGTGTCAAAAAATCTGAAGAGTAATATAAGTCTTCAAGACTTGTTTCCTATCATTGTACTCAAACCAAACCTTCAAAAATCTAATGGAAACTTTAAACCCAAGGGGACTGGACGTAGGCACTAGATTGGTGCACCTAACTAAGATAAATCTTTCTGTTGGTTACTTTATAGTTTACTATGTACATGCTTAAATGTTTAAGATTAATTTGGTTGTGAAGTGTTTTGATCTGCAGGCGAATCGACTGTGAGGAGTTAGTATTCAACTCACAAAAGAAAATTTCAATTCAGCCCCTCTTGAATTTCAATTGGTATCAAAGAAGGTCTCACAGATAGCATTACCTAACCGCAAGTGAACAAAGATCAAATGGCCAATTACTTAATTCCCGGTGCTCTTCTTTAAAAAGGTCACTCCTCCACAAGACCACCACATTTCAATGGAAAAAACTACTCATACTGGAAAAATAGATTCACTATATTTGTCAAATCAAATGACTATCGAGCCTAGGTTGTCATTAAAAAGGGTCCTAAGCTAATTCTAGGGCTCAAGGAAAAACAAAAGGACAAGAATAAAGAATCCAGTATACTGATATGGAAGATCTTGAAAATTTAGATATTACCAAAGAACAACATGAGGTAATCCAAACTACTGCACGTGCTATAAGTTTACTTTTGTGTACGGTTAGCAGAGAAGAATACGAAAAGATATCAACGTATAAGATAACAAAATAAATATAGGACCAACTGAAGGTAACCTATGAAGGAACCACCAAAGTCAAGAAGTCAAAAATTGTTGCTCTTGTAAATAAATATAAGCTATTCAAAATAGAGGTGAATGAGGATATTGAATCAATGTTCGCCAGATTTAGTAAAATTATTTGTGAAATGAAATCACTGGGGATGATCTATCCTCACAGCCTGCAAGTCCAGAAACTAGTCCAAAGTCTCTGAAAGATTTGGGAAACCAAGACTGACATTCTAAAAGACAAAGATCTTCACAACATGACTTATGATGAACTGCGAGGTAAGCTTATTATATATGAAAAAAATTATATTAACAGGTTTCATAAGGATAAAAAGAAGAACCCAATAGATTTCAATGCTGCTCCAAGTGGAGAGGAGGATATTTTAGAATATGCTAATAGCGAAGGAATGACCCTTATCAAATGTGGGGTAAGGTAGATCATGAGACAGAGGAAGCAAGTATCCCAATGAGGAAAAAGTAATAATTCTATAAGGAACAATGAACGCTGCTACTACTGTAGAAAACCTGGTCACTTCGAATAGAATTGTCCAAAATTGAAAAAAAGAATGAATAGGAAAAATCAAACTACTGGATCCTGGAGTGATGAAGATGAAATAGATGAAGAGGTAGAATCCGCAAATGTGTGCTTCATGGCAACTGGTGAATCCAGCTAGGTAAGGCTACATGATTGCCATAATTGTAATACTCTTGAATCTAACCTTGATATAATTACTAACAAACATTCAAAAAGTTATAGATGAGTATAAAAAACTCACCAAAGAGAGAAAAAGATGTGAAGCTAAATTTGAATTAAAAATCGAAGAGGAACGATGAAACTGGCAAATAGAATTTGATGCATGTCAAATTGAAATTGACCTACTTCATGGAGAGCTTGATGATACTAGAATAAAATTAAATAATTTTTGAGCATCCCAAAGACATAATTTCATAAGATTAAACTCATTTAACAACTACTCGAGTTCTTTATCAAGATCGTTTAAATCAGCTTAGAACTATTTCTCCTTTCGAGGGCCGGTTTGTTTTATCTGGGGAGAGAGGGGGAACAAATCCTACAATTGTAGGAATAAGCATAAAAATGTAAGGTTTTGGAAGCCCAAATAGAGTACATCTAACCCACAAGGACCCAAGACCGCATGGGTACCTAAGCAAAATTAATCTCCCTGTTTTATAGGAACATGTCCACACGATCCATAATAAGAAAGAATTGATGGAGGATGTTCCAGAAGTATAACTGGAGAAAAATATATGCTTTCACCAAAAAATATGTTAAATTAAGTGACAACTATGAAAGAAATATCTTCAGAGTTGACTATACCCTCTTTAGAGTCAACTCTTGCAGCTGAAACGGTAGTATAAATAAAGATGTTTTCCCTCCAGCAGAATACTGCCTTAAATCTCTTATGATAAATTTAAAATCCTATACAATTTATCCTTGATTTTTGTATTTTCATTTCTTTTAAAATTGTGCCCAGAACTTGTGAAAATTCTGTGTTGATCGTCTTTTTAAATTATTCTATGTAAGTATGTTAGAGTCAAGCATTTTCAATCCATGATATTTTTTTTTGGATTCTCAAAAAAAGATTGTGTCAATAATTTATGCATCATATATTTGGACACAAATTATTTTTACTTAGTCCAACCTTATTTTGTAAGAAAAGGATTCTACATTCATGACTCATGAGTCAGATATTTGGTCATTTTTACCCAGCTCTATTTTTCTTTTTTTACCAAAACTTTTTAAAATTTTATGGAGAAAATCTCGGTGCTGAATATTTTACAAAATATTTTCAATATTTTTGGCACAAAAATCATCAACATCTTCTGACCCCTCTATCCTTTCCTTTCAAATCTTCATCTCTCACACCACCTCTCTCTCTTCCTTCATCATTACCTACTCATCTCTCTTTCCAACACTCCACCACCCCTTCATATTCAATTATAACCATCTAATCTTCTCTTCAATCAGTTTCTTCCACTTCTCTTTACTCTTGTTTTTAAACTCATCCATACTTACCCTCTCTACTATGATAAAAAACTGATCAATGGCTAATCTTACAAAAGCTTCTACTAATTAAAAGCCCTCCAATCTTGACCCTATCCTTCTCTCAGAGTCCTTTGAATAGGCTTCCTCTCACTCTATCCAGTCAACTATGTCCAACAAATGTACCGTCTCTAGTCTCTTGTTGTTCTCTAACAAAATGAAATCCTTTCCTCTAGAGTTTCTCCCTCCGGAGGACATGCATAAATTCTAGTCTCTTATCCACAAAGAGATGTTTCTATCCTTTAAGAGTCTCCCTATTATTTCTAGATGAATCATCAACTTCTCCCTCTTAAAGGAGTCATATTTCAATATCAGTCACTTTCTCAAAGATCAAGACCTATCGATGATACTTTTCCAATATGGGTTGCATGTGTTTGAAGATCCAATCCATATATTTTTTTCTAATATCTGCCTTTCCTCTGATAGTGGGGAACTGAAAACTCTAGCCATTGGTACACGTATTATTCTAATTGACTTCCTATTTGAGAATGTGTTTGACATAAAATTCTCTGGAGTTGTCCCATTTATGAACAGAAGCTGGCATGAGAATTTTGTAGTAAGTTTTGATAAAGTGAAGAAGGCTATCTCAGACCTTGATACAAACAACTATGTTTTTGGTCTATTATCCCTTAGTTTCTGCAATAGGATTTTGGCACATATAATTGCAACAACTCTACTTCTCCAAAAATGGTCTCTCGGAAATGTGACTTGTAGAGATACATATGTCCTATACTACACGATTAGAAACTATAAGATTAACTGGAGTGTCTAGATTCGTGAACACATGGTGAAAAGTGCATCTGACTCCAATGCCTCAGAAAGCCTACCTTATGGTTTACCTATCACTCGGATTCTCATCTACAATGGAATTGACCTTTTAGCTTATCTACTGGTAGAATTCTTTGCCACTTATGATTCAAAAACCTTCACAAGCATGGGTTATGTCCTGATTGAGAAAGAATGGTGTAAAAAAGAGTCTATCAAGAACTGACCTTAGACATTTGGGGTAAGTAAAATAGTTCCTAAATCCATGTTTTATCAGATAAAGAGATCGACAAAATAAAAATAAGATTCACTGCCATCGAAGAAGGAATTGTCAGTATCAAGGAGTCAACTACCAAGCTGATGCAGTAGGGAAAATAAATAGGTATTGACATAGGTAAAGTGAGACTCTCTCTTGATGGCTTCAAAAATAAAGGAGTATGATTGTTTAACAGGGTGTTTTCATAAGTTGAGTCCATCAAGGCAGAATCCTTTTTCACCTCAAATGAGCTTGCTATCTCAGTTCAAAATTCTTACTCAAATTTCACCAAGAGTGTTAAAAAATATTATGATCGGTTCTATTCTAACATGCACCATGCTTCTAATATTTTTTTGCCAAACATAACTGCATCACTAGTACTCTATGCTATTTTGGTTTTTTATTTTTATATTGTCTAGTTCCGTGTTATTTTGTGGATGGGTATATTCTTTGTGTTATGCTTACTCTGTCTTTTTTTTTTATAATTCAAAAAGGGGGAGAAAATGTGCATTAATTAACTAGACAGGTAACAAAGGAAGAGCAAGCTATCATCATATCACAAAGCTATCATATCAAAGCTTACTACAATCATCAAGACAGATAAAACTAAATTAGCTAAATCATCATCACCAAGGCGGAAAGAAAGAGAGAGCTAAAATAGAAATCCTAATAGAGAAGTCAACTGATATTTAAGTTATGACCTAAATCACTATCACTAAGGTAGAAAGATAGGGGGAGCTAAAGCAACAATCCTAACAGAAAAGTCAACTAATATTTAAGTTTGTTATTATACAAAAAAGGGGAGATTATTAGCCTCCTCAGACAATGTTGTAATAATGACAAACTAAGTTTTAAATAATGACAAAATAATTAATGAATCTTTTACAGAATAAGGATACAAGATACTGGAAGATTGATGATGGTAAAAGAATCAATGATCTATCAAAGATCTCCTAAGAAAAGAAGAACCAGTAATATCAAAAAGATCATAACACTCTCTAAGAAACAAAGGACATCCAATATCAAGAAGATCATGGAACTTACATGGTAAGTTTAGAAATGAAAATCATATTCCCAATTTCATAAAAGACCGAATCAATCGAAAAATCAATCAGGATCTAAATGAAGGAAAGAAGGACACAATTTTCACATAGATATCCAAGACCAAAAGAAAAGAAACATCACTGACATATCTGATATGGATATGATCCAAAGATGTATGTGGACATATCTGACACAGACACATCAAACAGCTACATTCCTCAATCATGGAATCAATTCAATTCCTTGATTGAGAAGAAATTTCTTAGGTCTCCTTATAAAAAACAGCAGTCGAAGACTATAAAAGGAGAAGACCAAAGATAAACACTTATTTTGCAACTTTAAGAAGAAAATTCAAATTGTCTCATTCTTAGTCTTACAAAGCTTGGAAATGTTAGTTTACAATTGTTATATAAAGAGTAGGATCGAGTCATCTTTGTAACATCAACTGAAGTTGTGTCATAAGATCTAAAGAGCAAAATAAGTCTTCAGAACTTATTTTCTATCATTGTAGTCAAATCAAACCTTTAATGATCTAATAGAAAATTAAAACCCAAGGGGACTGGACGTAGGCACTGGATTTATGTGTCGAACTAGGATAAATCTTTGAGTTGTTTACTTTATGATTTACTATATATGTGCTTGATTTTTTGAGTTTAATTTTGTTATGAAGTGTTTTGATCTGCAGGTAAGTCAACGGTGAGGAGTCAGTAGTCGACTGATAGAAGAAAATTTCTATTCACCCCCTCTTAAATTTTATAGCTAGCCCTATGTATGAAAATTATATACCCGACAAGTAAGAAGGATGATTACAATGAATATGGTTATGATAATGAAGAATATGGTATTTTGGTTTCTGTTTCATTCATCCTTGCATGTGCATTGTGTATCACCAGTATGTGCTTATATCTATCACCCCATATGACGGAGTTGCATAGGTATGGGTCATGACTACGACTTGTGGTGTATTGTGTGTTGGTTGAACCTTCTGATACTGGAGCGGTGGGGTCATGTGATGGGATCAACTAGGTATTTGGTTGTTCATACTAGTTGGTTACTCACATTGTTATCAACATTTTTATTATCATTGTTATAGCTAGTTTATGGATAGTTTATGATAAATTGGTCATTGATTCGGTATCAATATTTGAGGTATGATTTAGGCCTCTTCTATCTTATGATTATATTACTATGCATGTCCATCTGATGATTTTATATATGGACTAGAATCCTGAGTATTCTAGCACTAGCTCCTCCTATGGTTAAGAGGTATAAAATAGCTAGTCTGGTGATTTAGGTTGAACTTCTAGTAGACCTTATTATATATATGTGTGTGTGTGTAATATAGTGCATTCTTATTAATTCTTTAGCCTTATTATGTTAGTCTCTTAGACATGAATATGATAGTTTATATTTATTATCTCATAAGTTGTCTCATACGACACTTCTGCAGCCTACAGATTATAGTACAGGTCATCGCCATTGATGTGTACGTCGTGTGGAGAAGCCATGGTTTAGAGACTTAAAGGGAGCTCCTAATGTCCAGAGTATTACTTATTTTCCTCTTATATACTAGACTAGTCTCTATGTTGTATTCAGAGATAATTTGTATCAGTATAATCATTTATCTTCACTTTGGGTTCTTGTTATGTAGAAGTCCTTGTACTGATGCCACCAGTTTTTGGGACTGTTTTATGTAATTGATCTCTTATTTCACCATTTCCCTATCCTTACCTTTATCTAGTTAGGTAGTCCTTTCTAGCCATTCCAGACTACTAGTTTGGCTTGCCTACTGGTAAGTTATAGTGGGCACCATCATGACCTGAGAAATTGGATTGTAATATATATATATACACACACACACACACACATATATATGTTTATATATATCTATACACACATACACTCCTATGTAGGACTCAACTTAGAGATAATAACCCGAGGGAACTAATCTTACCTCGTAAGGATGTAAATATGAGATAATATAACAATAACATATCTTACAATAAGAAAGAAGAGGAATCAGAAATACCAACAATATCAGGTACCAATCCATTATAATCCTACCACGAACTAACCATAATAATCAATAATAAATTAACTAGCTACTTCAGACAAACAATAATCTAATTGATCCCTCATAAGCTTGAAAGGTCCAATCAACCACTCAAAAGAACAATCATAGAATATTCCTATAACCTCCCCCCCTTTCATAAGGCTGGTAGATATAAGCACCAAATAATTTTATTAGTGATAGGCAATGCATATAAATGAAGGGATGCAACATAAACTAATAGTACAACATGTCTATGAATCCTCCCGTACCATAAGCACTGAACTCAAACTGGTTCCTTCATATAATAAGTACTCTATCAATGCCGAAGTTGAAAAAAATTAGTATCATAGATGTCTGACTCGAATAGAAAACAGTATCATAAATGGCCGACTTAAACCAAAGATAGTATATAAATGACAGACTCGAATCGAAAATAGTATCAAAAATGCTAAAGTCAAATAAAAAATAGTATCATAAATGTCGAACATGAATTGAAAAAAGTATCATAATTTAAGAACCATAGTTTGGGATCAACTCCGAGACTAAAACACATAATAGCATAGAAAGGGTTGGAATCTCTCTCGGCCGAAGAAAATAGTAGCAGTAAAAGAGTGGATAAACCATGAATCAAAATCAATTTTGATATAATTTTCAAAACACCATCTTTAGTTTCAAAAGCTCGTAATTCATTAAATAAGGTTGTAAAATTTCCATTATAAAAAAATCATTTTAAAACTGAAAAGTGGGAATAAATTCCTTTCAAAAAATAATAGTAAAATAATTATTTTAGTTGGAATCGGACCACTAAGTAAGCATGAATGAGCTTAAGAGTATGCATGTCATCACCAGTATCAAAATAATATAATAATAAGTGCCTAAGCATACATAAACTAGAATCACACCCTTTAAAAGGGTAGAATACTCAAATGCAGTCTAACTGGTATCATAACCACGACCTCGGGTCCAACAACATTTAACTAGCATAATAATAACAACTATAATTCGTGAAACTATTGTCCAAGTCACTAAGTTCAACAATGAATCGTATACAAAAGGGTTCTTATTATTATTTTAAGTTTAAGATTCTTATATCAAAGGTAATGGGATTTTAAGGCGATGGCAAATAGTTTATACTAACGTTCGGGCCAGATTTCTATCTCAAGTCCCTTAAATATGCTAAGGCCTGATATACTAATCATAATCTTATCCTAAAATCCTTACCTAACATATAATCTATACTATACACAATCTCATAGAGAAAAGTAGATCAAAGCCTACCTCGATGTCGAACCATAAATCTTAAATCATCCACAAATCGCTCGTTATTTCTCCACAATCCCAAAAATAATGTCGCACCATCAAAATAATCATCTACGCATTAATAGGAGTAAAATGACACTCATATTTCTATATAAACTCCAGGCCAAAATTATGTCAATAATGGTCTTGTGGGGTCCTCTAATGAAATCCAAATTAAATTCTTCACAAGGTCCCTCGAAGGATAAGGAATGCATGCTCAAAATCTGAGCTCAAATGTAGCTCAAATCGAGGCCCAAATTATCCCACAAGTTAAAAATTTCAAAAATAATTTTTAGGAATTTACAAGGAAAAGAGAGAAACGTGGTGGGTAAAATAATGAAAAATGATCAAGAGGTGTTCAATTATCTTACCTTAACCTCAATGGATGATTTTCGACAATTTTTCACGCTCCAATCTTTAATAATGGAGGAAAAATAATTTTTGCTCAAAATTTTAGTCAGAAATTATGAAAAGTAAAAAGGGTATTCTTGTAAAATGAGAAATATAAAGTTATAATAGCATAGACAATGATTATACGAGAAAAAAGCATCAAAAATTGTCAAAATCGGAGCTTCCTAACTCTCAAAATGTCAAAAATAAGAAATGAATTCTGTTTGGGTCTTATAATCGATCATGGCCACTAAAGTAGTCTGATGAGAGGGTAAGAATACCGCTAAAGTGGTCAAATGATCGCTTTAGCGGTTGGTCAAATGGTCAACGGGCACTAAAGTAGCCACACTAGCACCAATAACCTTTAAAGCTTATTTTTTACCCACGGAACTCATTTGCAAACCTATGAACATGAACATATAGTGTAAATTTATTATTAAATGCGTTCTGAATCCGATGAAATCATAGAATTTTGGGAAATAGCTCATTTACAATAAATTAACCCTTGGGACCCCTTTTAGGCAATTTTAACTAATTTTTATCTAAACACTTAAAATTAAATATAAAGGCTCGGGGCCCAAACTAACTATGCTACTAATCTAAAATTAACACTTTAGAAAAAAATTTATTCGAGGTCATTTTGATCAAAAGTGAGTCCCAAACCCAAAAGGTTATTTTAATCAAAATTCACCCAATAGCCCAAAATGAGTCCGGAAGCCTTGAGACCCGAACCAAGGATTCCCTTGACCTAAAATCAATGTTTAAAAGCTAACAAAGTTGTCAAATTTCTCATACAAGGTTGTTTACAATAATGTTTGGTCAGAAACCCATTCCTTAACAATAATAGTTCTGAAATGAGAAAATAAGCCTAAATTCCAAAGAAAATATCTGATAATTGAATTGACAGTTCCGACAAGTCATAAATAACCTGTAGCTACTGTGAGAAGGCTCGAAATATCAAAAATGCTCAAAAATCAAGGAAATAAACTGACGGATCATTACACAAGGTCATTTAATTTTCATGAACTTCTTACTACAACAAAAGGAATCTAGAACAACGAAAACTCTATGAATTTAGAAATCAGGGATATTGACTAGTAATAGCTACAAAATTTTGAATTGTATAGTTATTTACAAATTTCTAAAATTTCTTTGCCATGAAAATTAAACTGACAAAGCTATTTTCATATTTTTGCTATAATTACTAGCACTTGTGACAATAATTACCTAGATAACTATAACTTTATTGCTACAGTAAAATTTTGTAGCTAATCATAAGTTTTTATCACGCAATATAAGTTATTGTAGCAATAGTAACCTTTTGGTCATAATAAAATATTCTAGCTTAATAAATCTTTTAGCTTCAAGTCAGAAAAAATTGGGACAATAGTTAAATGATATAGCCATATTTTTTTGCTATAACATAGTTTCATAGCTAATTATTAATTTTGTCAAGAATTGAAACTTATTGTAGTAATAGTAACCTTTTAGCCCTAATAAATTATTTGAAATTAAATATTATGAATAAATAAATATTTTTGCTTCAAGTTACAAAAACTTAGTGTAATAAGTTAAATGATATAGCCATAGAGTTTTTACTACAATAAAATTCCTTAGCTAATTATTAATTGTTGTAATGTGTTGACACTTGTTGTAGCAACATTGACCATTTAACAATAAAAAAGGTTATTTATAATAAATTATTATAGCTTATAAATATTTTGGATTTGAGTCCCAAAAAACCATGGAAATAGTTGGTTTAATAATAGTGATACCCTCGCCGTTCCTAAATAAGTGGTATTTTTAATTTGGACAAACCCTTCAATAAAACTATTTATTCCTAGAAAACAAAGATATTTTTATTAACTTATCCTTGATAAGAGTGTAAGTTTTTAATAATTAGTTAGCTATGTAAAAAAATATTATGTAAAAAAGAGTATATTGAAAGAATTTCATTAATGTCTGCTTGATTATCGAAAATACAACGTATTAAGAACAAAAAATAGAATATTAAAACAACTTATTTGGAAAGAGGGGCGGGGGGGGGGGGGGGGGGTAAAGATTTGGCCACAAGTTTAGTATTATTATAAAAATTTGTAGTTAGCAATTAATTTTCACGGGCTAAAATTTGTTATTACAATACTAATTTAGTGTAATTAGAGGTGATAATCATTTCATTTAATTCAATAATACTTGTCTACTTATGAATTTTAAATATAATTTTAATAAATAATGAATTCTAATTAATTTTGATTAACTAATTATGTTGAACTTAAAAATAATTTCACCCTGTCTTACTAAAGCTTAATTCCAATTATGTGCTTCTTAAATTGTTATTTGAATCAAACTTAGTTTAAAAAAATAATATTTTCATCACTCTGATGTGATTGAAGGTATTAATTAGCTGATTTAATTGAATTTTATAGCTTGTACGTCTTAAATATAACTTAAATAAATATCTGGTTATGTTTATTTCAATAAATTAATCATGCCATTATTTAGAAAATATTCATACTATTCAAACTTCATCCAAACCAAATATATTTTTTTACAATTATTATTTTATTTGAATATGATGTATTGCAATAATTCTTTTAAAAATTGAATGTAATTAGAGGTGCTCATCTTTCAATGATTCAAGTTTGTATGATCTTACTTCTATGTTATATAATTTAAATAAATAGGTGTATCTCTCTCTATATATATAACCTCAAAATTATTTATTATCTTTATAAACACATCAAGTTAATGTTTTATGTTATTGCAGCATATTATTTTGAATGTTATTTTTACTTTTTTAAAAAAAAATAAAAGTTATATACAATCAATTTCTTTTGAAAGTTGTAAAGAAATTTGTGTAAACTTTATACTTTATTGTTTTAAAATAAGTGCATATTTTTTATATTTAAGAACTTATTTTCTAAAAAACATCATAAAAACTTCAACAATTGC
The DNA here is from genome assembly GCF_002878395.1 of Capsicum annuum. Taxonomy (NCBI): domain Eukaryota; kingdom Viridiplantae; phylum Streptophyta; class Magnoliopsida; order Solanales; family Solanaceae; genus Capsicum; species Capsicum annuum. The sequence continues at coordinate 141,635,928 of NC_061114.1, forward strand.
AGATATATTATGTATAAGTATATTTGAATTCACATGACGTACAAAGGTTATTAAGGAATAATAATATTTACAAATGTTAAATGAAGTTTTTTGGTGATATTAAATTTTACTTATTTACTTTGTTTTATTTTTAAAAAAATTAATTTGAATTATAATACCTTTACAGTATCTATCCCTATCGCTATAATTTTTCTTACATATTATCAAAATGAGTTTTTTAATTTAATATTTAGCTTTTATTAAATAATATCGTATTTTATAAAATATGTAATATGAGTTAGTCTAGGATATGAATATAGATAAGTCAATTGTTTCGTCAATATAATTGATACACATACACTAATAAAGAAAGGGATATTGAAAACTTAAGTTTTTTTTTTCTCTTTCAAATTTTCTATTGTTGAAAGTTTTATTTCATTTTTGTATATTCTATTCTAAACTTGACTTTTTAAGCCATAGAATTTATATTTTTTATTTATTTTTAATTCAAACTAAAAACTTCAAAATTCATATTCCTATTTAAATCCAAATTGAAATAATCAGATATTGTGGAAGATGATTCCATAATAATGGGACACTTTAATTTGAATTTGAATTTATAATGTTGATATAAACTTAGTTGAATTATAAAAAAAAATCTATCATGAAATAATCTTTAAACTTGAATTTTTTTTGTGATGAAACTTGCCATCACAATATTCTTTTGTTTCTCTTCTTATATATGAATTAGATAGATTTTGTAATATTACCAGTTTAAATTTGTTTGTTTTTTCTATTTTAAGCTTGGAATTTTAATTCACATACTCATTTTAAATTTATATAATTTTAATATTTTCCATTAAGACCAAAAAATCATAATATAAAATTTATATTCTTGTTTAAATTTAAATTGAAATGATCGAATGTTGTGAAAGTATGAAACCACCATAATAGAATATTTTACCTTGAATTTGAATTTATTTGGTTACTACAAAAAGAAATTGAACTGAAATTTTATTTTTGAAATTTTATCTTAAAATAATCTTCATACTTGAATACTATGTTATTGACATTCGTAGTTACAAATATTTTTTTGCTTCTCCAATTCTATGTAAACGTGTTAGATATATTTTCCTATATCGACAATTTTATTTTATTTTAAACTTGACATTCTAATCTGTATTAATCATTTTAAATTTATATACAAACCACAAAAACAACATATCCAAGATAGTCACAAAGTGGTGTTTGGAGAGAAAGTAAAGTATACACATATCTTATTCCTACTTCAGTAGTAGAAAAATTATTTTAAATTCATATATTTTTTGTATTTATAATTCAAACTAAAATTGTAATAAAAAATAATTATCACTTTAAGTATACATTATTACATCAGGAATTTATTGAAACAGGAGAGTACACAAAAAAACTAACAATGTCATGGCCAAAAAATTGAAAAGAAATGATATATTTAGAATAATGTTTGTTTTTACATAAATAATTGACTTTCTTTATAAAGATAAAATAAAGCATATATTTTCATCAGATGGAAGAAATTATAATACCCCAAACTTTTTTTAAGTCAAATCTAGTCCCTAGAAGAGTTAGTGATGACATACTAAATGATTAATTTTTAAATCAGATAGAATTTCTCTAATTTTGACTTTTTATCATATGGGAAATTGAATTAGCTTTTCAACGATACCAATTTCGTCCAAATACGGTTTTGGGGTGAGAAGTTATGGTCGTTTTACTAAGAGCTGTCAGAACTGCCCAGGTGCAATGGGTAGGTTGATGGACCGTTGAGCTAGTGACGGACCATCGCCTAAACCATCACAGATAAGGCAGTAAGTAAATCTTCAAGCTAAGGTGCAATGGACAGGTTGACAGACCGTCGAGCTTGCAGTGGACCATCACCCAAGCCGTCACTACAAAGGTAGTGAGTTCTTTTTTTTGGTCCAAGTGTGATGATCAGACTGACGGACCACTGAGATAGCGACGGACTGTCGCACGAGCCATCATAGATCCTATTCAGCAATTTTAAGCCATTTTTAAAAGGGTATTTGGGTTTTTTTTTTCCACCCGTTTTATACCCTAATTATACCAGACTAGAGCTCATAACTTCATTAGTAATCCAGAACACCAAATTAGGATTTCCCTCAAAGATCAATCCCCAAGAATAAGAAACCCTAGGTGCTTAACCCCAAGTCAAGAATTCAAGCTTTTCTCCACCAATATTCAAGAAATCACCTACCCAGGTATGTCAAATATTTATTCATAGGTTCTTTTCACCTATGAAGCTCAAGAAATCCCATTTGAAATATAAACATTGGATTCCATGGTATGAATTGAATTATATCCATGTTTATGTTGTTGTTTGATTTCCCAGTTGAAGTCTTTAATAATTATCATGAAAATATGTTAGTATGTGGTTGAACTTCTTGCATTGGAAGTGTAAAATATTATCATGATGTTTAATTCAATATTCATGGCGAAGCCTAAAGATATGAATGCAAGGTGTTTGATAAAATGCCTAAGAGAATAGGAATTATGTTTTATGACTCATTTCTGACCAAAATTGATGAATCCATATTTCTCCCTTATATTCGATATGACTCCCACATTATTTTTATGCTTTGTAATGGATTGACGTAATGCTTATGAGATCAGGCTTATGAAATTATGATATGTTTAAATGTATTCCTATTTATGTATAAGCTTATAGCATGCGAATACTTCATGAAAATCCACAATGATTGTACTATGAATTATTGACTATGGTCATGTGTCAAGAAGTATCATGTCTTGCCAATTTTATGCTATCGAGTCCTGGGGGTAATTGTACCCAATAATTTAGCTATGTGCCTAGAGCCAGTATCATGTTTTCAAGATACTCTCAGTCAAGCCATGTTCAGTAGAATTTAGTCAGTCATATGACTAAAAAAAACTCAGTAAACATAAAAATCTTATAAATCTTAGAAATTTAGTTATCTCAGTAGTATTCTATCCGTCAACGAAACTCAATGAACACAGTCCAGTTTAGTTCAGCTAATCATGTTCAGTGTCTATTCAGATGGGAGTAGGATTCAGCACCGAGTGAGCCCAAGGATGGGAATTAACCTATTATTAGAGAGTGTGATTCTTAGAAGCAATCCTTGCTCTCCAGAACTATATAGCCAGAGTAGGTTGAGACATCAAAACTGCTAGTTGAGGGTAGATGAGATGGCTTAACCTGTTTTATAAGGGTCCCACTATTCTCCTAAGAGTACCTGTTAGATGAGGGATTACACACAGCTTGTCCTTACCAGTGGCGCGGTATTGACATTCTTCCAATTAGGGTTACAAATTAGACCCCAACTCAATTATATTAGCTTATTTAGGGAATGTCGGTTAGATGACTACTTCCCACAGTTACAGTCTCAGTCTTAGTAATAGAACTCAGATAGTTATACAGAATTCAGGATTGTCAGATACAGTCACTCAATCCAGTACGAAACTTAGCTAGTTCCATTAAAAATAGGATTATCAGACACAGTTATTCACATAATAGTATATCAGTTATACGAAACTTATTTTATCAGTTATACGAAACTTATGTTATCATTATTCAAATTCAGTGATGTCATGATCTCAGTTACAGTTCACGTATTCATACATATATTCCCATGTTCATGTTATTCAGTCAGTTAGTATTGTTCATGCATATAAACCCTTTGCATTCAGCCTACCTCACTTGTATACTAGTTCATTCAATCGTATTGATGCATTTTTGCTATTGTGTTTTATACCATAGGTTCAGAAGCATGAGCTCCAGAGCATCCTTAGTAGATCAGACGTTCAGTGTCCAGATTAGCAGTGAGTCCTCATCATTCGAGGATAGAATAGTTGTTTTATTACTTTATTATTTTAGTAGTCCGGAGTTAGTTGGGGATATGTATCATTAACTCCACAGTTTTTAGATAGTTTAGAGGCTTCCAGACTGTAACATATTCAGACAGTTATTTCAATTTTGTTTGGTATTGACATACTGTATTTCTAGATGTTATGTTTTGTTAGATATTTGAACCTTATGGGCTTTAAGCATTTTATTCCACATCTATATAGTATGTTATGCAGTGCTCAGTTACAGATATCAGTCATGGATTATTTTGTGGTCCTTCGAGGTCATGAGCACTATGTGGCATTCCGGATACCAGATTTGGGGAGTTACAAACTTGGTCAGATCCTAAGGTTCAATAGTGTCATAGGAAGTCTAAAAGATGCATCTAGTAGAGTCTTGTGCATGGGTGTGTTGCACGCCATATTTATGTATAGTAGACTATAAGATATTTTAGGAGCAATTTCCCTTCTTTCAGTATTCATGTCATGGCAATGAGCATGAGCTCAAATTTTACTCTCAGTATAAATTTATTTCTCCTTTTCTTCTACAGAATATGCCTTCTAAGAGAAGAAACGAAAATCAGTCAGCCCCTCAGTCTGTCCAAGCAGATCCCTTAGACGAATATGTTTCTCATGCGCATTCACTACTCTTGCTAATTCAGTTGTGGCCTAGAATGAATGACGAACTATCGTTCTGGCCAACCCATTGGCCAATTCAACTACAGCCAGGATTCGGAACTTCACCCGAATGAATCCTCCATCCTTTTTTGGGTCTAAGTCAGATAAGAAACCTTAGGAATTCCTTGATTAGGTTTATAAGGTTACAAATGTCATGGGGTTGTCAGCCATTGGGAGTGCTGAGCTAGCTACATATCAGTTGCAGGATGTGGATTACACATGATTCAAGCAGTGGAAAATAGAGAGGGGTGTAGATGTAGGACCTATAGAATGAGAGGAGTTTACCACTGCTTTTCTTGATAGATTCTTTCCCCTAGAGCTGAGGGACGCTACGGTGTTAGAATTTATCAACCTCAGGCAGGGAAACATGACAGTGAAAGAGTATTTTCTTAGGTTTACTCAACTAGCTAGATATGCTCCTCATGTGGTGGCAGACAACAGGGCTAAGATGAGTAAGTTTGTTTCCGTGGTGAATGATAGTGTGGTCAATGAGTACAGATCTGTAATGTTGATTAGTGAGATGGAGATAGCCAGGCTTATGATCCATGCTCAACAGATAGAAGAGAAGAAGATTAAGATGAGATAAAAATAGAATAAGAGAGCAAGGACATGTAATTTCAACTTTGCTCAACCCAAGTCAGAGGGTGGAAGTAATTCTCAATTCTTTCTAAAGTCATCTGTTCTAGCTCCTTCCTCAGCCAGTGCTTCAGTACGAAAATTTAGAGATGGAAATAGAGATACGGCATCAGGCCTCAGATCTCAAAGCAGTGTTTGTAGTGCCCGAACCTATCCTCTTCTTTAGACATGTGGCAAGCACCATCAGGGTACTTGCAGAGCTGACAGTGTTGTTTTCTTCGGATATGGTAAGCCAGGCCACAGAGTCAGAGATTGTCTCTAGCCAGGTCCTCAAGGTTAGCGTAATCACCCTTCATCTTAGTCTGGTCACATGAATTAGCAAGGTGCCTTTTCCAGTACTACTATGGGGCCACGCCCAAATAGACTCTACATTTTTTAGTCCCAACAGGATTAGGAAAATTCTCCATATGTAGTCACTGGTATGTTACAGATCTTTTATGTATATGTTATCACCTTGATAGTTGCAGGAGCTCCTTTGACTTTTGTTACTCCCTATATAACAGTTGATTTTGAAGTCATTCTCAAAATTTAAGTAGAGCCCTTCTCAAGCTTTACCCCAGTGGGTAAAACTATTGTAGCCCGATGGGTATACAGGAACTGTGCGATTATAGTATCTTAGAAAGTCACTTTAGCAGACTTAGTCGAATTAGAGATGTAGTCGAATTAGAGATGACTGATTTTGATGTCATTCTTGTCATGGATTAGCTTTATTCTTGCTATTCCATAGCCGACTGCAGAAATAGAGTTGTCTAAATTCAGTTTCCAAATAAACCCGTCCTAGAGTGGAAGGGTTGTACTTCAGTTTTCAGAGGTCAACTTATTTCCTATATTTGGGCACAAAAAGTGATATCTAAGAGATGTATCTATCATATTGTTTTAGTTAAGTACATTAGCTTCAAAACTCCCAATCTCGAATCAGTCCCAGTAGTGAATGAATACTTAGATGTCTTTCCCGAAGATCTTCCAGGAATTTCTCCCGAAAGGGTAATAGACTTCGACATTGATCTTCTTCCAGATACTCAGCCTATATCTCAGAACTCAGAGAATTGAAATATCAGTTAAAAGATCTCCTAGATAAGGGTTTTATCAGACCCAGTATGTCCCGTGAGGCACACCAGTCTTATTCGTATGCAAGAAAGATTGTTATCTCAGAATGAGTATAGACTACTGTCAGCTCAATAAAGTCACCGTAAAGAACAAGTATCCACTTCCCAGGATTGATGGCTTGTTTGACCAACTTTAGGGTGCCAGCTATTTTCTAAGATAGACCTCAGATCAGGATATCATCAGCTCAGGGTTAGAGAATGTGATATTCCAAAAATAACTTTTTGTAATCGGTATGGTCACTTCGAATTCTTAGTCATGTACTTTGGTCTTACCAATGCCCTAGCAGCCTTCATGGACTTGATTAATCGTGTGTTCAAGCAGTAGTTGGACATGTTCATCATAGTCTTCATAGATGACATTTTTGTCTATTCCCTCAACAAGCATGATCATGCAGACCATCTCAGAATAGTATTACAGACTCTGAGAAATTATAAGTTGTTCAACAAATTCAGTAAGTACAAATTTTGGCTAAGGTCAGCAGCGTTCATTAGTCATATCTTTTTGGGTGATACTATTAGAGTTGATCCTTAAAAGACCAAAGCAGTAAAAAATTGGCCTCACCCTGTATCTCCATTAGATATCAGGAGTTTCTTGGATTTGGATGGCTATTATAGATGGTTTGTTGAGGAATTTATTTCTATTGTATCCCCTATGTCCAAATTAACTCAGAAAAAAGTCAAGTTTTAATGGTCAGATCCTTACGAGAAGAGTTTTTCAGGAGTTGAAGACTCAACTCACCTCAGCTCCAGTTTTGGCTCTTCCAGATGGTTCAGATGGGTTTGTAGTGTATTTTGATGCATCCAGAGTAGGTTTGGATTGTGTCCTCATGCAGCATGGTAAGGTCATAGCCTACGCCTCCAGACATCTTAAACCCCATGAGAAGAATTATACGACTCATAATCTTAACTTAGCAACCATAGCTTTTGCCTTACAGATTTGGAGGCATTACTTATACGGTGTTTATGTAGAAGTATTCACAGATCACAAGATCCTTCAGTACGTATTCTCTCACAAAGATCTTAATCTCCGTCAGAGAATGTGGTTAGAGCTCTTAAAAGATAACGACATAAGTTTTCTTTATCATACGGGCAAGGCCAATATAGTGGCCGACGCTCTCAGTATATTATCTATAGGCAATTGTTGCTCTTGTTGAGAAAAGTAGGAAAAAGTTAGCTTAGGAAGTCCATCAGCTTGCTAAACTAGGTGTCCGCTTAGTTGATTCAGTAGAAGGTAGTATATGCGTTTAGAATAGCTCTGAATCATCTCTAGTATCCGAGGTGAAAGAAAAGTAAGATAGAGATCTCAGTGTTGTTATGTTAAAAGAGTCCGTCAGAGATCAGAAAGTAGAGGTTCTGTCCCAAGAGGGAGATATTGTTTTGCATTTTCAGGGTCATCTGTGTGTTCCAAGTGTAGATGACTTGAGGCAATGAATTCTTGCAGAAGTACATGGTGCGCGCTACTTTATTCATCCAGGGGCCACTAAGATGTACCGCAACTTGCGGGAGATCGATTGGTGGAGTGGGATGAAGAAAGATGTTTTAGAGTTTGTAGCTAAGTGCTCTATATATCAGTAGGTCAAGATAGAGCATCAGAAGCCTAGTGAGTCAATGCAGGAGTTTAGTATACCTACTTGGAAGTAGGAAAAAGTGAACATGGACTTTGTGATGGGTTTGCCTCGTACTTATTGTCAGCATAATTCAGTATGTGTCATTATAAATAGAATGATCAAATTACCTCATTTCTTTCCAGTCCATACCTCTTATTCATTCGAGGATTATGCCAAATTCTATATCAAGGAGTTGGTTAGATTACACGGTGTTCCGTTGTCTATTATCTCAGATAGAGGTACCCAATTCACCTCTTATTTCTGGAAAGCATTCCAAAAGGGTCTTGGTATCCGAGTTTATCTCAGTACAACCTTTCATCCTTAGACCAATGGTCAAGAATAAAGGACTATTCAGACCTTGGAAGATATGCTAATGGAGTGTGTAATTGATTTCAATGGGAGTTGGGATGACCAGTTGACTTTGATTGAGTTTTCATACAACAATAACTATCATTCCAGTATTCAGATGGCTCCATTTGAAGCTCTCTACAAATGGAGGTGCAGATCTCCAATCGGTTAGTCTAAAGTAGGTGAGGCCGCAGTATTAAGGCTTGACTTTGTATTCAAAACCTTAGATAAAGTTTAGTTTATTAGAGAACGACTCAAGACAGCTCAGAGCCGATAGAAGTCTTATACAGATATGCACAGAAAGGATCTCGAGTTTGAGATTGATGATTATGTGTACTTGAAAATCTCTACCATGAAGGGAGTGAAGCGATTCAACAAGAAGGGAAAGCTCAGTCCTCGAGTATGTAGGTCCCTTCAAAATTCTCAGTCATTTTGACAAGGTAGCTTATGAGCTGGAATTGCCTTCACATCTAGCCTTAGTTCATCCAGTGTTCCATGTCTCTTTGCTCAAGAAATATATAGATGATCCATCAGTTGTAGTCCCTAGAGAGGGTATTGATGTTTAGAATAGCCTCTCTTACGAAGATATCATAGTAAAAATTCTTGACTACCAAACTCGTAGATTGAGGAACAAAGAAGTCCCTCTAGTCAAAGTTCTTTGGTGAAATCAGTCCGTTGAGGGAGCTACTTAGGAAACAGAAGCACACATACGAATCAAGTATCCTCACCCCTTCTCTGGAAACTCAAACTCAGCCCAAGGTAATAACTTTTCTTAAGCTTATTTAGTTTCATGTTCAGATTTCTATTATAAACTTGGTATCAAATACCCTTTGCATATTAAGTCATATATTCATTTACCATGTCAGTCATGTATTCATGTATTAGATATGTATTCTCATCATGAGAAACTCATCTTCTCAATAATTTTAGTCATCCATTCATGAAAACTATCAATCACATATCCATGCATCAGACATGCATATTCAGTATGAGATTTCAGTATATCAAAAGTTCCAGTCATGTAGACATGCTCAAATGTTCACGTCCCTTAAGTAAGATCGGTCTAGCAGCCTTTCTAGTCTGATCATTCCCACTTGAGGATGAATGTTTCCAAGGGGGAGATATTGTAATACCCCAAACTTTCTTTAAGTCAAATCTAGTCTCCAGAAGAGTTTGTGCTGACTTTCTAAATGATTAACTTTTAAAACAGATAGAATTTCCCTAATTTTGACTTTTTATCATATGAAAAATTAATTTAGCTTTCCAACAATACAATTTTATCCAAATATGGTATTAGAGAGAGAAGTTATGGCCGTTTTACTAAGAGCTGTTATAACCACCCAGGTGTGACGGGCAGGTTGACAGACCCTCAAGCTAGCGATGGACCATCGCCTAAACTATCATAGTTAAGAAAGTAAGTAAATCTTCAGGATAAGTTGCGAGAGACAAGTTGACGGACCATCGCCCAAGCTATCGCTACTAAGGCAGTGAGTCCTTTATTGGGGCCTAGTACGACGGTCGAACCGATGGAGCATCGAGCCAGCATTGAACCATTGTACGAGCCATCGCAGATCCCGTTCAACAATTTTAAGCCATTTTTAAAATGGTATTTGGGTCTTTTTCCACCCATTTTAACCCCCAATTATACTAGATTAGAGCTCATAACTTCATTATTAATCCACAAAACCAAATTAGGGTTTCTCTCAAAGATCAATTCCTAAGAACAAGAAACCCTAGGTGTTTAACCCCAAGTCAAGAATTCAAGATTTTCTCCACTAATCTTCAAGAAATCATCCACCCAGGTATGTCAAGTGTTGATTCATGGGTTCCTTTCACCGATGAAGCTCACGAAACCCCATTTGAAATATAAACTTTGGATTTCATGGTATGAATTGAATTATATCCATGTTTATGTTGTTGTTTGATTTCCCAGATGAAGTCTTTAATGATTATCATTAAAATATGTTAGTATATGGTTGAAATTCTTACATTGAAAGTGTAAAATATTTCCATGATGTATTATTTCAATATTCATGCCTAAGCCTATAGATATGTATGCAAGGTGTTTGATAAAATGCCTAAGAGAATAGGAATTATTCCTTATAACTCATTTGTGACCAAAATTAATGAATATGTGTTTCTTCCTTATGTTTGATATGACTCCTATGTTTTTGTTATGCTTTCTAATGGATTAACGTAATGCTCGTGAGATTATTCTTATGAAATTATGATATGTTTACATGCATTCCTATTCATGTGTAAGCTTATAGCATGCAAATACTTCATAAAAATCCCCAATGATTGTACTATGAATTGTTAACTATGGTTATGTGTCAAGAAGTGTCATATCTTATAAGTTTCATGCTATCAAGTCCTGGGGGTACTTGTACCTGATAATTTAGTTGTGTTCCGAGAGCCAGTGTCATATTTTTAAGATACTCTTAGTTAAGCCATGTTTAGAAGAATTCAGTCAGTCATATGACTTAGAAAAACTCAGTAAACACAATAATCTCAGAAATTTCATAAATTCAGTAATCTCAGTAGTATTTTGTCAGTCAACAAAACTCAATGAACACACTCCAGTTCAATTTAGTTAATCATGTTCAGTGTCTATTCAGATGGGAGTAGGATTCAGCATCGAGTGAGCCCAAGGATGGGAACTCACTTGTTATTAGAGAGTATGATTATTAGAAGCAATCCTTGCTCTCCAGAACTACATAGCCAATGTAGGTTGAGATATCAAACCTACTAGTTGAGGGTAGATAAGGTGGATTAACCTATTATATGAGGGTCCCACCATTCTCCTTAGAGTACCTATTAGATGAGGGATTACTCACAGCTTGTCCTTACCAGTGACGCAGTATTGACACCGTTCCAATTGGGGTAACATATTGGACACCAACTCAATTATATTATCTTATTTTGGGCATGTCAGTTAGATGACTACTTTCCACAGTTACAGTCTCAGTCTCATTCTCAGTAATAGAACTTAAATAGTTCTAAAAAATTCAGGACTGTCAGATACAGTCATCTAGTCTAGTACGGAACTCAGCTAGTTCCATAAAAAATAAGACTGTCAGACACAATCATTCAGATAATTGTATATCAGTTATATGAAACTTATGTTATTAGTATTCAGATTCGGTGATGTCATGATCTCAGTTACAGTTCATGTATTCATGCATGTATTATCATGTTCATGTTATTCATTCAATTTGTATTGTTCATGCATATAAAACCCTTGCATTCATCCTACCTCACTTGCAAACCAGTACACTCAATCGTACTGATGCATTTACGCTATGGTGTTTTATACCATAGGTTCAGAAGCATAAGCTCCAGAGCATCCTTTGTAGATCAGACATTCAGCGTCCAGATTAGCAGTGAGTCCTCATCATTCGAGGATTGCATATTTATTTTATTACTTTATTATTTTAGTAGTCCGGAGTTAGTTAGGGACATGTCTCTTCAACTCCACAGTTTTTAGATAGTTTAGAGGCTTCCAAACTATAGTATGTTCAAACAGTTATTTTAGTTATTTTTGGTATTGAAATATCATATTTCCATATGTTATGTTTTATCAGATATTTAAACCTTATGGCCTTTCAGCCTCTTATTCCGCATCTATATAGTATGTTATACAGCGCTCAGTTACAGATATTAGTCATGGGTTAGCTTGTGGTCCTTCAGGGTCATGAGCACCGTGTGACATTTCAGGTACCAGATTCTGGGCATTACAAAATCATCATAATTTATTGGTTTGATGCATACAATTACTTTTATATATAATATATCATATTTCAAACCAATACATGTGTTGTTCTCATTAGCAATAGTTCAGTTATTTATTGAAGGCATTAAATGTCAAACCATCATCATCAAGATAAATTGTCTTAATTACACAATTTAAAAATTATGCTCTTAACTAAAATTTATTGATCAAAAAATTGTATGAATGTCCTACTGAAGGTTGGCAATAAATGTACAAGTGTTAATATTATATCGATGCATCTTAATAGATCACATGACCGGTGAACGGGCTCATATTCACCTTTTATACTTTTCAGATTTAAGGAATTCAATCCCAACATTAGTTGGTCTAACTAACCTATCATGAGAACAAGTGACATAAATAATTCTTGAAGAATCTTCTAGTTCTTAAATACATGCCTAATACTCAATATGCACATCTTCGAATTGTCATAATCGTTCATATCAACTTATGAATTCAGTTATTGTAGTAAACACAAGTTTACCATGACATGTATTTTTTCTCTTTAGTACATTTCAGATTTACTATTACATGAATAAATTTTAGATTTACTACTTTAGAAGTAGATTTCAAAACAAGTCTTTTAAGTTATTCTGCCTCTTTCGGAGGTGAATTGTGATACCATCACAATTAAGTGCACATTTGCATTAATAAGCTTCTTATTCCCTAGGAATGAAATATAATCATGCCTTATCCTATCAAATTCTAATAGCTTAGAACCTCTTTCAAGATCGAGGCATGCAGGCATGCAGGCATGTGAAAATATTATTATTTTTTCCCTTTTCAACATTTTGATGCATTCCTTCAACTACTTACCTTCTTTCAGACTTGATATGTACTGTTACCACATTCACTTCAGGAATGGACCATATTCAATAGGACATGTTCATGACTATTCATGAAATACACATTAGTTTGTCTTAGCCATCATAATATCATCAATATGGTGCATTGAGATTCAAACTCAATGTCTAATCCATATAAAGGCATCTTAGGCTATAAATCAATGAGACTTAAACTCAATTATAGTACACCAAAATACTAACTTAGTGTCTTACCCATATATAACATTTATCACGAGTAATTAACTCAAAAAATAAATAATGTTGCGCAACCACAATTTTAGTATAAAGAATACTTAAATTAATGAAAAATTGAAAAAAAATTCAATTCTTTTGACAAGTTTATACATCTAAAGGAAACAATATAATTAGACAGGATTAGACATTGGATAAAGATCTACCTTAGATTGTTTTCGTCCACATGAAATAAGATTAGGAACACAAATCATATAAGCTTTATATATTTATCTATTAACTATATAAAGTTGTGTGAATTCTGTTTGTGTGAATTTAAAAGTTGATATTGAGAATTATACCTACTACTTATGAGATTATATTAAATATGTTTTTGTTGTCTTATTGAAATTTCAAATTCATATCTATAGTGTTTTACAAAATTTAAAATTCTACAGGTTTGTTTACTTCTTCAGTTGCTTTGCATTTTCCTTATCTTTATTTGTTAAAAATTTTAGTAAAAGAATTACCTAAGAAATATATTTTTCTCCTTGAAATTAAACATATACACATATTTGCATATATATATATATATATATATATAAGTAGTTGTAATTAATGTTTTTGGTGCTAAAATACTTTATTATTATTGATAGGCATATTAATGAAATAAGAGCATATAATTGGCAAATTTGGATAGTTATTTATCAAGTTGAGGTGCAGTTGAAGAAGAAGAATACATAAGAAGATATAGGAGAAGATTATGGTGCTTTAGACTCAAATAAGATGATTTCTCAAAATAATTATATATTGTGACTATTTTCAAAATTATAAAATGCAATTATACATAATTTAACAATTGCTTTTGAATCCCAAAAATTAATTTGTAACTATAATATGCAACTTTTCTTATTGTCAAATCTTGTAGAAATTTTTTCAATTTGTAGTAATGAAATTGTTGATTTATTTTTATTTTAGCTACATTATAGAAATTTTTATTGTAAATAATATTTATAAAAATATTCTTCAATTTGTAGCAATTTGAAGTAGAGCCTTGGAGTAAATGGTAAAGTTATTATTATGTGACCAAGAAGTCACGGGTTCAAGCCTTGAAAATAGGCTCTGGAAGAAATGCAAGGTAAGGTTGCATACAATTAGAGCTGTAAAAATAGGCTAGCCCAACCCAACCCAACCCTTGAGGGCTAGAGAATTAAATAGGCTATGATGGCTTAGCCCTTTTAACTAAATGGTCTTTAAAATAGTGGCCCAAACCAGCCCTAAGCGGGTCGTGGGTTGGGGCCGGTTGTCCCTTTAAAATAAGTAAAAGCAACCCAAAATATGATATACAAAAATATTGTAAGTACTAGACTATCACCAGTTTTTATGGTTTCACTCTAATATGTCTCCTACTAGTTTTTAGCATAGTATAGGCATCTTACTAATACCTTTAAGGGTTGTTAGGTTGGGAAAGAGTTATCTTGGATAATTAATCTCAAAATTATTTATTCCATTATGTATACGGATAATTTATGTCATCACTATGGTGTGAATGGTGAGATAAATAATGTCGGTACTAACTAATGCCTCACACCAAACATGGGATAAAATAATTCTTCATGTTATCTTAGATAATTTATCCCTTATACCTCACACCAAATGATCCCTTAGTTGTAATTAGCTCATGGCATTTACTACAATAAGCAAAGAAATAATGATAAGCTACAAATTCCATAGAAAAATTCTAATATGGTTAAGATGATAAATATCGACATACACAAAGTATCTACATAAAAGAAACAAGATTATAATAGAAGAGAGCCTAACTTTATTGAACAAGATATTTGATGTGTGATCAAATGCTAACACATTTGAGGCTTTTAACTCTAAATAATTGTGAAGTCTTAAGCAACTTTTGTTATTTTTAATTGTTTTTGTTGTGTTAATGCAGGTGTAAGTGATAGGTTGGAAATTAAAGAAAAGAGGAATAAACCAAGTAAAATCTGGTGCAAATGCACTGAAGTATTTCTGATGACATTTTTTGATGCGTCGTCAGCCTGGTGATTGGTTATCAAAGTTACCGTCAAGCTTAGAAAGAATCTGAAGAAGTGAAGTGAAGTGTGATGACATTTTTGATATGTCGTCACAAATGTGATAAGGCGTCAAAATTTCCATCAACTCAAAATAGAACATGATGATTGCTAGTAAGGACGTGGTGACATTTCTGACGTGTCATCACATATTCGATAAGCTATCAAGATTTTGTTGTCAGGAAAAGTAGAAGATTCTATTATATTGAAAGCTTTGACGATATTCCGCACAAGCTGTCAGGTGTCTGACAAGACATCAGAAATGGCATCGTCTTTTTTGAGGAAAAGCTGAAACCTTGATTTTATTCTCTTATTTAGGATTAACTATAAAAAGCCTTGTTTAGGATTTTCTAAGAGGGGGTCGCACCTTGAGTTTTGGAGATACACTTTGATATTTACTCTCTCTAATTTTCTAGGCTTGAAAAAGCAAATACTTTGAAGAGATTATCATCATTGTTTTGGAATTTCACTTTGTGATCTAATCTATGATTCACTAATTATTATTCAACTTTGTAATTTTATCTTTCAAATCATGAATTCAATTATATGTTTTGTTCATTACATCATGAGTGGATAAATTCCATTAACCTGGATTATAGGATCTAGGGTTAGGTCATGATAAGGTGTTAAATACTCAAGGTTTAATAAGTGTTAGGATTCCTTGATAATTCTGAGATTATATTTTATGTCTGTTGGTTACAAATAATAGGTATACCTACTTTGGTTTGCTTGAGAAAGAAATCATAAATAGTAGGAAGTGAATTATCAACAGGGACTCGGAAAGGCTTCATTTAACAATTAGCACTGTAACAAGGTTTATTAACCTGAGGTAAAATCTGGGTAGTCAGTAGTGATTCCCTAAGTTCGAGAGGATTAGGAAATTTGATGCTTGAATAGGTCTAGAGACATTTAAGCATATCATCAATAAAGATAACTTGTTATCCTAACCACCGTGAGAAACTTGAGTCACCTTTAACATCTGTCATGTACCGTATGCCCTAGTGAACATAATTTGAATTATTCCATAAACTCTTGATTACCAATAATCACTTGTTAAACCATTAAAAACCCCCCATTTTGTCTTTTCATGTCAGTTGTTTGAATATAACTTGTAGCATTAGTTTCAAATTAGTTTAATCGCCACTCATATTGTTCCCTATGGTTTTGACCCCGACTCCAAAGTTGGGTAAATATATTGACGACGATTGTCTTGCACTAAATTGACATGTAAGTTGAGCGTTATCAAAAATGGCGCCATTTCCAGGGATCAATTTGGCGTATTGAGTTGGTTTGGAATTTTTACCTACTTGCTTGAATTCAGACTTGTATATATATTTTTTTAGTTTCTTTTATTTCTTATGTTAGGTAGATTTTTATTTTACTTTACTTATTACTATGGGATCTTTGAATGAGCATGAGCTTGGTGGTTGGAAATCTTATCTTGATGATCCATGTCCATATTGTGATGAACCTCACTTTTGGCAAGACTATGGATATGCTCCTCGGAGAGAGATGTGTGCACCATCTCTATCCTATCGGGAGTACGATTGTTCTGTATATGGTGGTCAAAATTGATATTGGAGTGATTTCCCAAATACCCTCTCTCCCCGATATGCTAACCCAAATTCTAGTTCTTTTTATGATTTTGATCGGTTTTATGGTCAAGAACAGGAAGAATGAATCACCGTAAAGAGTGGCATTGAAGCTATGCTTCTACTAATGTTAGAGTGTGTGGATACAATGAATGATATCATAAGTGATATACATTAAGACATAAGGGCAAATAATAAGGAAAGAAGAATGATAGAGGATATAGATATAGAGGCCAAGCATTCAAAGCACTTTTCCACATTATGTTTAGATAATATCTTGTCTGTGGAATTATTTAACATAATGGACGAGAGTGAAGATAAGGAGCAAGAATCTGATATTGATGATGAGCTTGATGTTGATCAACCATTGGTGATTTCCTAACCAACCAAACCATTTATGAATGAAGATGCCAAAGACGAGGAGATAGTACTAGAGTCAAAAGAAGAAATCAAGCACAATCCTTGTGAAGACTTTAGTCCATTTTGGGGTAAAAATACTAATAGGGATGCTACTTCAAAATTGAGAGTTAGTCCTTATTCGAATCACTTTTCAATATTATGTTTGGTGGATTTGATGAAAGTCGAATCACCCAACCAAATAATGAATTTTGAAAATGAGGAGGAAGATTCTTACATTTTGGAGTTTGTCCTTCCAAAAGGGTATACTATAACCCCAATCTTGAAGGCCAAAAGTCTTAAAGATCGATGTCCATTTATTGGCTATTTAAGATTCTCACTGTTGCCAAGTGAGTCCACACAAAAGTTCAATAGAAAATTGGGCAAGAAGTTTAAGTCTTCGAAGTGGTGTGATAGAACATTCCTCATCATACCCTCACATTTGCCCAACACACCCGAAGATGTATTGATCAAAAGTTGGGTTGGCGTTTATCAATAAGGTATCTTGATGAAGTCTGAGTAGTCAAGATAACTGAGTCATGCCGCGACACTAAATTAGGCACTTCTTGGGAGGCAATCCAAGGTATTTTGTTGTTTGTATTCGTATTATGTGATTGATATCAAACCTTTGCACCTATGGTGCCACAGGTATGTTTCTGGCTCTCTTGTTTTGGTTTGATGTATTGGGGACTTTGCATGATTTTAAGTTAAGGGTAGGGCTACTTGTGGGTGTTGGTGTCTTCCTGGTGTTTTTGTTGTCGTGCCTTTTTTCCCTGGAGTCTTGTTCCTAGTAGAGCCGACATATTTAGGTGTATTATTTTTTCATTGTGATGTATTATGGTTGACTGGGATAAAAATAAGTATCTACAGCAGTTGACATATTTTTGTTGATTTTTCTTGGAATGATAACTACCTCTCCAATTATCTGTGTTAACTGTGTGATGTGCATCTCTGTGTGACTACTTTGAATCTTTTTATGGCATTAGTCCTGGGGACATGATAATCAAAGTTAACAATTGCTTAACTCAGATAGGTAGTGGCTTGTGATGTACCTTTGTGCCACGTATGTGTGAGATACGACCTAGTTTTATTTGTGTGTCAAATCCAGAACTTGCCCGGTTTTTCTAACCTAGGTTGTAGGATAGGGGTTAGGAAAGAATCATAGGCCGTTTTTTAAATTTAGTCCACTTTTAGCCTAAATAACCTTCCCAGTATGCATAAGATCCCTTGATCCCTACTTTGAGGCTTAATTGCCTATTTTTTTTTAAGATACCTATCACCTTCACATTAATATTGTAATAAACCTGTTTTGGCCCTAGTCCTCCTTGGACATTGTGCACCTTGACTTAGGCAAACAACCTAAGTTGAGGGTGGCTATTATAAGGGTGTGTGATGCAAAATGAGTATGAAGAGAGGTAGAACAAGAGAAAAGAATAAAGAACTGGGTGCAGTGAAAAAAGAATAAGAAATAAAAAAGTTGTGTAAAAGATGAGAAAAAGATAATTTCATTATTGAAAAGACTGCACCCATTTTGAGCATGTGTGATTAATAAAAGAGAGGAAGAGAAAAAGGTTAAGAAGTAAAACCCCAAGAGGTTAGTGTAGTGTCAAGGAGGCGTAGTAACTTTAAATACCCTTGAATATCATACCAGCCCCTATCCTACATTACACGCCGAGAAAAAGTCCTATAGTGATCCTAGCTGACATGTCTGAAGACCTTGGCAATGGAAATAAGGGTAAGCCTATGGAAAATGACATACAATGATTGGAACTTTATTCTGAGAGTGACGATCTGTGGATTATCTCTATTTTAAACATTTGATGTCTGATATGAGTGAGAAAGGGATTTCTTTATTGTGAGGGCACACTAGGTATGTTACAGGTAGCTAACTTATTTGGGTAGTGCAATGTTGGTGTATGCATAATTGTGCTACTGAATTTATACCATATCTTGAGTCCTGTGTGTCACATTGTTGTTCTTCAATAGTATACACAATTGAGTTTGAAATAGTTGACCTTGGAGAAAGTAAAGTATGTTTGAGCTTATATGAATGAGTGACTGCCGATTGGACTTTGTATCTTCCTAGTTATGTTTTGGTTGCTTGAGGTAAAGCAATTGTTTTAAGTTAAGGGTGTTGATGTGTGAGCAGATGGTAACACATTTAAGGCTTTTAACTCTAAATAATTGTGAAGTCTAAAGAAACTTTTGTTATTTTTGATTGTTTTTGTTGTGTTAATGCAGGTGTAAGTGATAGGTTGGAAATTAAAGAAAAGAGGAATAAACCAAGTAAAATCTGGTGCAAATGCACTGAAGTATTTCTGATGACATTTTTTGACGTGTCGTCAGCCTGGTGATTGGTTATCAAAGTTGCCGTCAAGCTTATAAAGAATCTGAAGAAGTGAAGTGAAGTGTGACGACATTTTTGATATGTCGTCACAAATGTGATAAGGCATCAAAATTTCCATCAAATCAAAATAGAACATGATGATTGCTAGTGTGGACGTGGTGACATTTCTGACGTGTCATCACATATTCGATAAGCTGTCAAGATTTTGTTGTCAGGAAAAGTAGAAGATTCTATTATATTGAAAGCTTTGACGATATTCCGCACAAACAATCAGGTGTCTGACAAGCGGTCAGAAATGGCGTCGTCTATCCCGAGGAAAAGCTGAAACCTTGATTTTATTTCCTTATTTAGGATTAACTATAAAAATCCTAGTTTAGGGTTTCCTAAGAGGGGGACGCACATTGAGTTCTGGGGATACACTCTGATATTTTCTCTCTCTAATTTTCTAGGCTTGAAAAATCAAATACTTTGAAGAGACTATCATCATTCTTTTGGAATTTCACTTTGTGAACTAATCTATGATTCACTAATTATTATTCATCTCTGTAAGTTTATCTTTCAAATCATGTTCAATTATGTATTTTGGTTGTTACATCATGAGTGGCTAAATTTTGTTAACCTGGATTATGGGATCTAGGGTTAGGTCATGATAAGGGGTTAAATACTCAAGGTTTAATAAGTGTTAGGATTTCTTGATAATTCTGAGATTATAATTTATGTCTGTTGGTTGCAAACAATAGGTGTACCTACTTTGGTTTGCTTGAGAAAGTAATCATAAACAGTAGGAAGTGAATTATCAACAGGGACTTGGAAAGGCTTCGTTTATTAATCAGCTGTGTAACAAGGTTGATTAACCTGAGGTAAAATCTGGACAGTCAGTAGCGATTCCCTAAGTCCGAGAGGATTAGGAAATTAGACGCTTGAATAGGTCGAGAGACATTTGAGCATATCATCGATAAACATAACTTGTTATCCTAACCACCGTGAGAACCTTGAGTCACCTTTTATATCATTCATGTACCGTAAGCCTTAGTGAACATAATTCTACTTATCCATAAACTCTTTATTACCAACAATCACTTGTTCAACCATTAAAAACCCCTATTTTTTCTTTTCGTGTCAGTTGTTTGAATTTAACTTGTAGCTTTAGTTTCAAATTAGTTTAATCTCCACTCACATTGTTCCCTGTGGATTTGATTCCGACTGCAAAGTTGGATAAATATATTGACGATGACCGTCTTGCACTAAATTGACGTGTAAGTTGAGCGTTATCAATATTACATTAACAAAGGCAACAACTACTAAACCATCACGAGTAAAATCAACTTTTGAAAGTTCACAACAAAAAGTATCTTACCACCCATTTCAAACACACATTAAGAACTTTCACAAAATTAGTATCAACCAAAGAATGGATTAAAAAAATAAGTAGCTAGTTAGAAAAGATTGATAAAATTCTAATTCTTAATTAATAAATAACCAATTTAAAAATATTTAATAATTAGTTTTAATGTCCCAGCCCATGGTCTGGTCTCTCAGGCTGACGGGTTAGGCCTCTGAGGCTGACTGGGCTTATAAGCCTCATTTCTAAATTGGCTAAAAGAAAATTAGCCCAGCCCTACTTAATTAAAGGGTTGGGTTGGACTGGCATCACCGGCCAAACCTCTATTCATAGCTCTACATACAGTAAATTCTTGTGGTTGAGTCCTTACTCAAACCTTGCGCATAATGGGAGCTTTATTGTACTGGGCTGCCCTTTATTCTTCACTTTGTAGCAATGAATTTTTGTAGCTATATATAATTGTAAAACATATGGCTATATATTTACTTTTTGTAGCAAATTTACAAAGTAACTTTAATTTATGTATTTCATGGCACAATGAATAAATTCTTAGCTACATACAAAATGTTTGTAGAAAATACTTCATTTTATAACTATGAATTTTCAAACTCACAACTAAATGTAAGGATTGTATTACGAGGCTAAAACATAAACTAGCCATAAATTTTGAATTTTCATAGTAAAGTCTTTTGCCACAATAGAATTCCTTTTGGCTATGGTATAAAGAAATTACTACATGTTCTATTTGTCGTGAAAAAAAGTAAAATTATTTGCAATACATATATATTTTGAAGTAAGATTTTTTTGGACCATCACATCTATAATAAAAATTTTCATAACTGTAAGTATTTGTCCTTAGCCACAAACCATGAAAAGTCTGTACCTAACTTTTAATTACGCCACTTCTTACTACTAGTGCTATAAAAAATTGTGGCAAAAGTGTTTAGCTGTAGAACTTTTCATATTTAGCTACGATATGCTATGTAGGTATATATGAATTTTTCAAGAAATTACATGGGATGACCCCCGTATTGGGTGGTTTTGCTTTTTTGTTCTCCTTAAAAAAGGTCTTTAAAGACTAGAACTTTCTTCTTTTTATGTATTGAACAAATGCATTTTTGCTCCTTTACACCTCAAATACTTTTTCACTTTCCATGTTTATTTGTTTCCCAACTTCTATTTTTATTTCTTTTTTTCCTTGATTTTTAGTTTTTCCTTTTCTTTTTTTTTTTTAATTTTATTTCTTTTGTCTTATCCTTTACTCTTCTTTTATTTTTTTTTATTTTTTTTCCTTCTTTTTTTCCTCAAACATTATTTATTTCTCTTTTTTTAATTCATTTGTCTCCACTTTTATTTTTCTTTTAATTTTTATTTTTACAATAACAACAACAACAACATACCCAATATATTCCTACCAAGTGGGGTCTGAGAAGGGTAAGTAAACGCAGTTCATATCATTACCTTAAAGGTGAGATACAGAGGTTGTTTCTAATTGACCCCCGACTCAAGTTAAAATAATCTAGACAAAAAATAGTAAAATGAAAAAATACAATGCAAGTTACTGCGCCCAATAATACCATAAACAAGATTCATCCTGAAATAATACTAATCTTTTACCCTAATCATCCTCCTCCACAACTTATATTTTCTTCATTTTTCTCAAACTTTATTTTTATTTTTTCTTCTTAATTTTGTTTTTCTCAATCTTTATATTTTATTTTATTCTTCTCTTTTGTTTTCTTAACCTTTTTTTTTCTTTTTTCTCAATCTTTATTCTTTTCTCTTTTTTTTCTTCTCTATTTCTTTTTTCTCAACTTCAATTATATTTTGCTAACAGACAGGAAGTTGGATAATCCACCTATAAGACCTACTTTTTTGATGTCGAAGTAAATTTATGGGCATGATTTGATGTTTGGAAGTTCTTTTAGATAAGTCTTGCCTCTAAGGCAAGAGTTATAAAACATCTCATAAATCAATACATATTGTGGTAGTGTCAGGTCTTATTCATGGGTATAGCTTGTTGTTTGAAAATCCTTGAGCTAAGTCTTTCCTCTAATGCAAGAGTTATAGAGTATTATCATAATTAATACCTAATGAAATAGTGTTAACTCTTGCCCATGAGGAGTAACTTGTTTTCTTAGAGAGATTCTTGGGCTAAGTCTTGTCTTAGAGGTAAGAGTAATATAGGATCTCATATAAAGTGTGGTAGTATCATCACTTTCTCATGGGGCATAACTTGTTTGAAAGTCATTGGGTTAAGTTTTGACTCTAGACAAGAGTTATAGAATATCTCATAAATCAAGACACAATGTGGTAGTGTCAACTCTTTTCAATAGGGCATAACTTGTAGTTTGAAAGTCCTTGGGCTAAATCTTGTAACTAAGGCAGAGTTATAGACTATGTCATAAATAAAAACACAATGTTATAGTGTGAACTCTTTCCCATAAGGCGTAACTTATTATTTGAAAGTCACTAGGTGAAGTCTTGACTCTAGGTAAGAGTTATAAAATATCTCATAAATCAACACACAATGTGGTAGTGACAATTTTTACCTATGGGGCATAACTTGTTTGAAAGTCATTGGGCTAAGTATTTCCTCTAAGGCGAGAGTTATGAAACATTTTATTAATAAAGACACAATGTGGTAGTGTCAGCTGTTGCCCATGGGGCATAACTTGTTGTTTAAGGGTCTTTGGGCTAAATCTTGTCAACTAAGGCAAGAGTTATAGAACATATCATAAATAAAAAAACAATGTGGTCGTGTGAACTCTTGCCCATGGGGAGTAACTTGTTGTTTGAAATTCATTGGGCTAAGTCTTCCCTCTAAGGCAAAAGTTATAGAATATCACATAACTAAAATGACAATATGGTAGTGTCAACTCTTGTCCATAGAGTGTAACTTGTTGTTTGGAAGGAATCAACGAAAAAAATAAAGAAAAAGAAAAGAAAACTAATAAGAGTTGTCAATTTTTTTTAAAAGAGAAAAATAAAAAAAGAAAAATAGAAGTTGAGAGGAGAAAAGAGAAAAAATTAAAAGAAAAAAATTAAGTTTTAGAAAAAAAAACAAAAAAAGAAAAAATTAAAAAATAAAGACTGAGAAAAATATAATTAAAATGAGAAAAGAAAAAACTAAAAACCAAAGAAAAATAAAAAAGATAAAAAGAAATAGAAGTTTAGAGCAAAAAAGGAAAAAAAAAAGTAAAGGTTAAGAAAAACATAAAAAGAAAAGAAAAAATAAAAAATAAAGTAAAATAAAAAAGAAAGAAAAATAGAAGTTGAAAGAAAAAAAAGTACGGACAGTTGTTAAAAATATTTGAGATATGAAAGGCAAATAGGTATTCGTTCTATTGATACGCCCAATATAAAACTCTCTTAAAAAGGTGTAAGCGGTCGTTATCAGATATATAATCCAACAAAGGTTGGGATCGAATCCCATAGGGAATAAGATGCTAATTAAGCATTGTGCAGATTAATTGACTTTTAATCATATGTTTTCATTAGATAGGGAGTTTAGAATGAAATATTAATTTAGTAATTTCAGATTAGTGATGACCAGCGTTTTCTTTATAACGATTTGATAAATGAAAAATAGTAAACTAGGGTTATGCTCGCCAAGGTGTGTTAACTCTGTTTGGGTTACTGGTTACATGAACTTATATCAACACTTGTGATTAAAGAGAAGTTACAAAAAAATAACAATATAAATTGTAACAAATTCTCCAAAAAATTAATTTGGTTAAGGCATCAACTTGTAAATTAGAGAGGAAGAACTCTAATATATTATCATTATTATCTTTTCCTAACAATAACTTCTTTAATCAAGAAAGTTATGTTTTAGGGAACACTCTTAAGTTTGAAGCCCAGAGAAGTCATTAACATGAAGAGAATGTGATATTATTACAATGTTACTATAAATTTAGCATTCCAAAACCTAGAATTGAGGTTTCCCCAAAGCTCCCATAACCCTAGTTATTGAGCTTTAGACACATATACTTAGAAAATACATGAAAAGAATAATTTCATTAAATTGAAGGTTTAACTTACAATCCAAAAGAAATCAGAATTTCTAATCTAAAAATTCCAAGATAAGTAATGTATTCTTCAGCTAGAAACTTGTTTCTCAGCCAAACTTACATTACAAAATTGAGCAACAGCTAATATATACCTATGCTATCCCAAAACAGGTTATTTATAGGCTCCTCAAAAGTTGGGATTTAAAATTTGAATTTGGCTACCACATCAACATCGATGATTTTCCTGGTGGTTTGTCCAGCGATAATGGTTCGTTGGCTGAACCATCATTGATGTTTCAGTGATTGACTGTTGTATGGCTGTTGGCGTCAGCCTAGGAGATAGTTTATTATGGGACTGATGACTCATTGCTTCTTCCATCACTCATTTCTAATTTTGCATACATTATGATTTACTCTGATGATTTTGACAATGATCCTTTGTGACCTTGATGATCCGTCGGTTGGGTCATTGACTATCTCTAAGATTTTTGACATTTTTCTTAAGGGAATCAGGCAGTATGACAGTCCGTCGGACTTAGAAAATTAGTAGGTTAACTTATCACAAGCCTCTGACTCTTGACTTTCTAAACTTTTCATGCTTTTAAGTTTAATTCCATAAAACAAGCACAAAACACATCAAATACCACTAATAGTTGTTCGAAAACAAACAATTATCCCTCATAAATGATGCAAGATATACCGTCAGAAATTAGTACATCAACACCCTTAACTTAAGATCATTTCTTATCCTCAAGAAACTTAAACCAATATTGTATATGCATATAGATCGTGAAAGAATGAGAAACCTTTGGAGCTAGCAAGGTCAAACAATTTAACATGCACACAAATTTTGTAATCCTAACTTATAGGAATCCATGCTTGGCATCAGTCCCTAGCTAGGTTACATGTATACATATAGAACACCACATCCGATGATCAAAATTCACAAGTATAGTGCACATACTCTCACCTCAAGAGTCGTAAGGTCACCCGTAACGACTGGCAGCTTATTTTCCACTCTTTTAATGAGGGTATTTTAAATATTCCCTCTTATTCCAATAATAACCCATAACCTATAAACATACTTGGGACTATATTTTCATCTATAGTACACATCAAATACACTTTCTTCTCTCTCAAATCCTCTTAAGCATCAATACTTAGGGTTTCCAAGATGTGTGTAAAGCAGATCTTTAAGGGTTGATTTCTCTCCATAATCTTTGGTATTTCAGGCATATGAATCTACCCTTAAACTCATTTTATCTAATACATGAATTTACATGGTTAATTAGATGGATTTGAAATAAGGGTTTTAATATGGTTGAGGTCTTTGACATGAAAGGTTCTTAAATTAATTTCCCCTAGTTTATTATGCATTATTCATACTTTGATAATGATTTTGAACTTGTGGGGTGCATGGGATTGGTGAATAATAAAATGGGGTAATGTTTTCCCCAATTGTGATGAATTTTTCTTTGACATGTGATTTTGAAAATTGAGTTCCCTCAACCTATATGTGAAATTGCTAATGATACATAGCTTTTTCATATGTTTTGACTTGCTCAATTTAACTAATGCATTGGCATAAAAGGTTAACAATTTTATACAAAATTAGGGTATGTGAGTTCCTTGTGTTAATGTTAATGAACCTAAGGGGTCATGAATTTCCACCATGTGATGGTTAATGGATGGTGGCATGATAATGAACATGCAAGTGGGGTTGGTGTGATGATACCAACGGGATGCCTAAATGTATAATCGGTTCAATAAATTGGGAATATGTATTAAATATTTTCATTGTGCATAAAAATGGGTTGTGTAGCTGGGGCATGAAAGTAGATGTCCCAAGGGACCAACACCAAAAATGCGCTAGCCGGCGCAGGGGTCTAATTGATCAGGAGGTTTGAGTCCCTCTTATTATTATTATATAGTTGGGAGGTTCGAGTCTCCCATGTTCTATAAATTGGTTCTTAAGTCACCTTTGATTTATATCAGGAGGTTCGAGTCCCTCATTAAGCATAGACATATGAATATGCAGGGGCTAGAATAGTGTAGACTGGGCCCCACTAGACTAATAATGGGCACCTAGTACCTTAGTAGCATCACTACCCTGAAAACCTTTGTCTCCTAATGGGTTTGGGTAGGGAGCACTATCCTTTTAATAGGAGTTACGACTCTTCAAATCTTTCCCTTAGGACACTTCCCACTCTAATGTTGGCCCCGACTCTATTCCAAAAATATAGACCTCTTACTCTACTTCTAACCAATCTCTACCTATTTCTTTTTTTATTTTTCAACCTGTTACATATACAAAACAAATCTTAAGATGTCCATATCCTTGATCAACAAGGCTATATTACTCTTAATAACCAACTCACGGGATAATCTCAAAGAATAATTTATTCTTCGGGCCCTCATATTAGATACCAATTCTAGAGTATACCAAGACAATTGATGGAATTTCGAGGCATACTTCTTGATTGTCATCCTTTCTTACTTCAAGTTAAAAAATTCTTCTACTTTAGTTTTCCTCAACTCATGAGGGAAGAAGTGGTCTAAAAATGCAGTAGCGAAATTATCCCATATGATCAAACTAGAATTTCTACCTCTTGATTATTCCTACTATTTATACCATTGTTATGCCATATCTTTCAATTGATAGGAAACAAACTCACACTTTCAGCCTCAGAAGCATGCATAACCCAGAAGCTTTTCTCTATCTCATAAGTAAAACATTGAGGATATTTCTCAACCTTGGTACCAGTAAATATTAGAGGATGAAACCTCATGAATTGGCCAACTCTAGAGGCCTCAAATTAACCTATAGAAGCACCAACAGAACTAGACTATTGTGATTGAGATATCACAATCTGAGTCAATAGAGTAATAAAGCAATGAAAATAAATATTAGTAACCTCCCTAAAAAGCGAATGAGTATGATTGTCACCCTCAAAATTAGGATTCACGGGGGCAAGCGGAACTCCACAAGGACAGTCAGATGCAGTGACCCTTGACTTGGTTTGGACCCCAAAAATTAGATGAGATTCATCCACATGGGCCTCAGGAAAGAAAGAAGGGTTTTCATAAACATTAGATTTTCTTCGAGGATTGATATAAAAGACAAACAAATGGAAATCAGAAGAATCAAAGACCTTAGACTCTATTGCAAGAAACTAAGACAACTAGATATAGAAAAATTCCTAAATATCTGAAAGCCTCTGTATTATAAATGTGTCATACCACAAACTCATAAAAAAGATTCTACTTGACACGGCTTTGTGGACACCCAATTGAGCATGAACCTAGGCTCTGATACCAACTTTGTCATGACCCAAACCTAGGCAGTGCCATGATGGGTATCTCAAATTCCATGTGGACCAGATATCACCCACTTTACCTAACCTGCCAAACATGTTAACAACAAGTGTTAGGTGAATCCCAAACATATAAAAAGATAGAATTAAATATGATAAATAATAACACATAATATATCTATACCAATACACCATGCAATAATCTAAACCAACACAAAAAAGTCCATAATAATCCACAAATCTCTACAATCCGAAGTATATAAAATATTGGGACATGCCCCCGATAATAGCAAAAATATAAGTATAACAACATCGATGACAAAGAGTAAGAGACCATGAAATAAATGCCGTCCAAAGTATGGATGGTCACCACTTCCATGACAATCTCATAAACCACTGGATAACCTAGTCACTGCACTTAATAAAAAAAGAAGCTTCAGTCCCTGTATCACATGGGGATATAATGCCTGAAGATGGTTAGCAGTTGGAACGCTAATATGTAACTCAGAGAGAGAGAAGTAAGATAATGTCACTATCCAAAAACAAGTCAAATTATTATATGCAATCATAAGTAAACATATATACATATATCATACTGGGATAGGGAAAAAAGCTTAGCATGAACTTTGAAAACATTAATATAAAGCCCCGCATTTTTGGGCTAGACTTTAAACAATCATTTCTACGTATGTAATCTATAATATTATGATTTTTAGTTGAATATATGAGTCATTATATTTATATTAGTTTTTGAAGCATTAAGGTGGTGAAAAATATTTATAGAAATCACTAAGAGCAAAGTTGAGCTAAGAGCCTTTGATTCGACTAAGTTTTTGTATTCAATCTACAAGGATCGATATTAAATGTGTATAACATTTTATATACATGGAATTTCTTAGCTCAATACCTAGAAAATGATAGATAATTGAATTAGATTTCCAACTATACCAAATTCTCCAAAATCTGATACCTAAGAAAAAAGTTATAGCCTTTTTTGTGAGAGGCAATAAGGGTCCATGATTTGGCCGCGGTACGCCGGTCTCTCAACACGATTTGGGGTGTGATTTATTAATATCTCAATGCAATATGGGATGGTACGTGGATCTTATTCCACTATGTTTCAGCTTCATAAATTAAAGAACCTTAAAGGGCATGATTTGTCTATCTTATTTAAACTAACACTCGTAAAAACCCTCCCTTTACAAAGTACAATAATTCAACCTTCTTCTCTTAAGAACACAAAGATTTAATTTTGAATTACAAATTTTTTCTAGAATCCAAGAGTTCAAGCTTTCAAGTTCAAATAATATTCAAGAAATATGATGGATAGGGTTTATTTCAAAAGTTCATAATTTGAGTCCTAAGCTCCAAGTTTTCTTGACAAGTCAAGAAACTTAAGGTATGTGGGGTTTATGAACAAGGACAATCTTCCATCCTTGTTCAGAAAACTTTTTTAAAAGTTTAAGTCATATGGTTTGCAATTAGGGTTTATACCTAAGTTATCTTCTTTTTATATAATGAAATAATTATGCGATTGAAGTATTAAAGTGTATACATGATCTACCTATTTATGTTTTGACTTAAATATTCACTATTATGATTTGAATATCCTGAGTTTGATTTGGAACATTTATTAAAGATTTCCAATTGATTTTTAAGCATGATATTTAATTACAAATTATATTAAAGAAAGTAAAAGATTCAAGGCTTGATTTTTAGAACTAAGTTTACAAGAGAAATTTGAATCTTTTGATTAAAAAATATGTCTTGAAATACACAATCATTTATCATCCTTATGATAAAAAGAAATGATTTAATTTTTGATCTTAAGATAAGATATGAAATCCACAATTGTTCATGCTGATTATGATTTAAAGAAAGAGAAACAAAATTCGTTTTGATTCTATAAACCCTTATGCTATTTATATGGTGAATTTCCTAAAGTATTAGCATATAAGTAATATGAGAGTAGTATTTAGCACCAAGTTGGGTCTGAGTCTGAGGAAAAATGCCCCAGAACTATGTGCCAGCATAGGTTTAAGTTCCACTATGGGTTAGGTATTGTGATCACTAATTTAAGTTTTTATTCTGATGGAAATGGTAGAACAGCTCTCCTCAACATGGGTAAGACATTGGAATCCATTATAGCTCACATGTTTTATGTCTATTAGAAGAAACTGCCAAAGAAAATATAAAAAGTAATGATTTTAGAAACCAAGTGTTATGGCTCAAAAAGTTTATCCTTATGCTTCATTACTCATTTTTATGATTTTGCAGTCTTTGTCTTATTAAAGATCAAGGTGAGTCACGTACACTTTGAATGCATTATTTGAAAGTCTATGAATATATTCAAGTTAGTTTTTTACTTATTCATACACTCAAACATGCTCAATACATAACAGAAGTACTGACCCACATATATGTCTATGTGCTACATTGTCTTTTGATGTAGGTACCAAATGGAGCACACATATCATAATCAGAGTGTTTGGAACTTCCAGTCAGCAGGTGATGTTGTCTTTTGATTTAAGGACACGAGTTAACTATACTTCTAGTAGCAGTTTTATTTAATCGTATTGATTAGGTATTGTTGGGGGTTATGTCCCGACTACCTATAGATAATATTAGTAGAGGCTTGATATAATGTCATTCAGAGTTTATGTATTTCTTTTGTATAACTAAAAATACTTGTTTTAAATAATTTTCTATAGAAAATATTCAGCTAAATATATTTCTTCAGCTTATTTCATCAAGTTTTATGAATTTTAAATCAGTAAATCATCCATCATGTCAGTACATGGGTTAGCTTGGGATCTCTTATGGTCGTAAGCACTGTGTGACGTTCAAGGGGTAGTCTTGGGGTTTTACAAACATTGTATCAGAGCACAGTGTTCAAGTATCCTACGGTGTCTACGAAGTCATGTCTAGTAGAGTCTTGCAGAATGGTACAAAGACGTCTTACTTTTCTTTGAGATGCTATAGGAAATTTAAGAAATATTTTATTTCTTCATTCTCTAAATCGTGCAGTAAACTTTTTCTCTCAAAAACTTCTATTAGTTCTTGTGTAACTCCATAATTTTTCATCTATAACCTTCTGAGATAATATAAGTACTAGATTCTAATTTCTCTCATGATGATGCTCTAAAATTTAACATCACTAACTTTAGAAGTCAAACAAGGGGCTTGAGAGGAGATCTCTAGTGTGTTATAACTCCCTTAAGTTGAAAGCTTTTGTACTCATCAATATAAGTTGTTCAGTTAAGAAAGAACAAGATGTGTATTCAGATTCCCCATTAACCCATCAATACAAATATTATGAGATGAGAGAGTATGAATCAAGATTGTTAAATTCAGATTGAATTCAAGGGATATTATGAAATTTATTATTATGTTTCATAAATAGTAAAACCTTCTTATAGTTGGAAGTATTGGTTTAAAAGTGTAGAGATAAGAATGGTGGTAATGGAGGTTGATCGAATGTATATAGATGATTTTTTTCATATGATCGAGTTAGTAGTCATTGGATAGGTCTTTGTGTGTTTTTTTATTTATAATGAATGTGGTACAGGTTCCTTGGTTGAAGGTTGAGAAAGAGTTATTTATGAAAGTATTTAGTGGTTGAGTATTATGAATTTAGGCTTCTCTTGAGGTTGCAAGGAGTTTAGTTGAAACTTATAGAGGTATGAAATAAATTTAGGTGTATAGATGAGTGAATAGTATTGAAGTATACAGGGAGGTTGTGCTAATTGATTATAATAAGATAAGCCATATGATCATGATAAATTATTGTTACCATGAGGTTTTATTGTACTAGTATTTATTGATGTTTTATTTTATAGCTTTCAAGTGAGAATAGTATATGAGGTAAGGTTGTTAATCATATCTAGAACTAAATACTATGTTTGAATAGTAGATACTCATCAAGAAAGAAATACAGATTGCTTGGTTAGTGATGATGGTTATATGGAATTTGTCTAGTAGGCTTGAACAATATATGCAAGAGATTAAGTTCATTTGTACATAATTGAGTATGATGTTGTAGGTATGATTTAAATATGTACACAAGGTGATATGGAGGTTTCTTTATTTTCTAAGATTATTAAAGAGTGTGTGTGGTTAGTAGTACCCTTGAATTGCTAAACATGAAGAAGGCTAGTTATATAGTATATGGTGTTCTTAATTTCTACGTTAAGAAGTTATGGATAGGTGATAATCTTTTAGTGTGATTTTGATTCTCATAGTTTAGGGAAGAATATAAATTTAGAGATGTTATAATGGTAGGATATGTTTGAAAAGAGGCATATTATGTGTTTAGTAAGGCAAGCATGTTGTCAAGAAGGGTGTAAGTATATGATGAGTGCTGAAGCTAAGGAAAGTTAAGGATAGTATATATTAAGGGAGTGTAGAAGGATGAAGTTAGTATAGTTTATTATAAGTTTAGGAATACCCATGTTAAGAGT
Source organism: Capsicum annuum (assembly GCF_002878395.1). Lineage (NCBI taxonomy): Eukaryota > Viridiplantae > Streptophyta > Magnoliopsida > Solanales > Solanaceae > Capsicum > Capsicum annuum. The sequence continues at coordinate 141,668,500 of NC_061114.1, forward strand.
TACAATCTAAGTCTGAATCTAGGATGATTGAGCTAACAAAAAGAACTGTTGAAGATCTAGATGGTATAGACTCAGGGTATAGTAATGATCATGAATATTTTAAGTAAGTAAGTGTTAAAGTTATTATATAATGACCATTGAGGCTATATAATGTTAAGAGTTGTATCTCAGAAGGAAGAATTAGAAGTAGGTTTTACATTTTCAAGTGTAGTTCTTTCATAGTGAGTTTATTATTTATGTGTATTGTTATATCTCAGATTCTAGAGTAGAATGGTTGCAGTTAAGTTTAGATTTTACTAAAGGGATCCACATACTTCGAATGATGGGTTAAAGTTAAGAGGAAGATAATAGAATAAGTTACCAATTCAGGCTTTTAGATTCTAGTAGTGATGCTAGTGTGTTCTTGAACAGTAGTAAGGGAGGAAGGTACCCGACATCTACTCATGCCTTACATGTCATAAATAATTATGTATGCTTCCAATTCCTAATATAAGAAAATCCAGTTCACTCAACAGTACAATTCATATTTCATAAATTTATGAACACCAAAATCAGGTCATACAGTTCATGACTCATGTGCTCATACTTTACAGTATGCTCCATTTCTAGAACTCACGGCCTCAATCAAGTGTCTATGTTATGCATAGTATTCTTTCATATTCCAAGTCCTCATGTTCTAATACTTTAGTGACTTCTTCTTGTGAATTAGTAGTGGCAATGAGTAATTGTTTATAGAAGAGAGATTAAATGACTCTTGTTAGGGAAATAATTTTCATTCTTGTTGTGTCTTAGGTTGTAAGTGTGAAGGATGATTGAGCTAGAACATTTTGATGTACGTCTTGGTTAGTTGAAATTTCGTGTGCATTTTCTTGGGGATGGTGCATTGATGTTGTTATTGACAAAGGTTTAGAGAACATGAGAAAGATGCTTGTACGGGTGTTCCTTAGAAGTTCATCTATTCTTATGATGATAGGATTGAATGTCATCTTGGTATATAAGTCAATGGGTGCATTATGTGATAGTGAATTCGAAGTAAGAGGATTGAATTTAGTTTTTGAGGAGTAAGAATAGTTATTCTTGGGATATAAAGTTGTGAAAATGCATGGGGTATTGAATTCATCGTTTAGACTAGTGTTATTGTGTTATGTGTGTAAATTCAAGTAGGCTTGAGCATAGTGAGAGAATTTGATTCAGCTCAAACTTTAGTGGATAGGGTTATCAGTGCTAATGTGAAGATCATAAGTGGCCTTAAGTGAAGTGCAGTATTGATGTGGAACATATAGTTGAGGGGGTGTTTGAGAAGTATGTCTAAGCTTGAAAGTGGCAGTTCTATTTCTTAAGGACTAGTAATTCTACCCCAGCTTATGTTTTGTAAGCCTATGTTCTATGTTACAAAGTTATAGCTATATTAAGGTTACTTGCTCAAATATCATATTCAGATCATGCCGATGAATTATTTCCTCCCTAGTGTTATTAGAACTTCTTGCAAAGAGTGTTGAAGAAATACTTCAGTTGATTATAAGATTTCTATATTACTCAGTCCGTATAGCCAACAATCTAGTTTGGTAGTTAGATAGACATATTCCTACAGTTTTCAATCTTTCCTATTCTGAGGTAATTCATTCACGTGTATGGAAGTTCCAAATTGAGTTCTGTCCAAGCATCATGTTTCATATTTATCCAGTTAGACATGACTCAGTTCATAAGTGTTCAGTACATACATAATATCCTTTTTCCAGGTATATGATCTCAATTTTCAAAGTGTATGATCTCAGTTTTCCAAGTATATGATCTAAATTTTCTAAGCATTCTAGCTTAGACAGTGTAATACCCCTTGTATGACCTTGGTATCATGATTCATGCTTTTATTTCATCATTCATCACTTTATAGTTTTATATGTATGATTGCATCATGAACATTTCAAGAGAGTTCTAAACTCTCAACATGAATCAACTTCTTATAGTCAATAAAGTCAAGTCAACTCAGAATCCAGTTTCATGATGAATGTTCTAATGTTTCTACTCAACTACATCATTTATTACAAGACATATTATGAGTACATTATTCCATACTTATCTAACTTCAACAAGTTCCAATCCAACAATCAAGGAGTAATATTTCCAAGGGGGAGATGACTTAACACCCCGTATTTCTGGGCTAGACTTTAACTATCATTCCTACATGTGTAAGCTCTAATTCCATTATTTGTATGTAAATATATGTCTCAAGATCTTTATCCTTGTGTGTGAAGGGCTTAAGAGGTGAAAAGTGTTCATAGAAATAACTTAGAGCAAAGTTGAGCTAAGAGACTTTGATTCAAACAAGTTTTTGTATTCGATTTTACAAGTGTCTACTTTGAAGGTGTATAACTTTTTATATACGTGGGATTTTTAATCACAAAACCAACCAAATGATAGATAGTTAAATTATCTTTCCAAATATATCATTTTGCCTTTATCTGATAATTGAGCAAAAAGTTATGGCCTTTTATGTGAGAGGCAGTAAGGGTCCATGACTTGCCGTGGCACATCGGTCTTTCAATGCTATTTGGGGAATGATGTATTGCTATCTGAATGAGATGTGGGATGTGATGAAGAGCTTATTCCACCTCCATTTCATCTTCTTAAGGGTCAAGGGGTAGTTTGGTCCTTTCCTCTTAGCCCTAAATGTCAAAGGCACAAATTAAAGCACCCAAAAGGAAATTATTTGCCCATCTTCTTCAAATCAACTCAACTAAAAACCCTTTATTTCCCAAGGAGAATAATTCAAGCTTCTTACCTAAAGAACACATGGATTTAAATTTAGAATTCAAGATTTCTTTAAGAATCCAAGAGTACAAGCTTCCAAGTTCAAGAAATCTTCAAGAAATATAAAGAATAGGGTTCTTTCACAAGTTCATCATTCAATTCCCAAGATCCAAGCTTTCTTGATGAGTCAAGAAATTTAAGGTATGTGGGGATTATGAACAAGGACATTCTTCCATCCTTGTTCCCAAAAGTCATTTAAAAGTTTAAGTTATATGATTTGCAACTAGGTTTCATACCCAAGTTATCTTGTTTTGAGATTATGAAAATATTATGTGATTAAAGTATTAAAATGCATGCGTGATCTCATCTATTTAGGTTTTGACATAAAGATTCTCTATTATTATATGAATATCTTGAGTTTGATTTGAAAAATTGATTAAGATTTTAGATTGAATTTTAAGTATGATATTGTAGTACAAGTCATATAAAAGAAAGTATAAGATTCTAGGCTTGAGTTTGAGAACTAAGTTTATAAGAAAAGTTTGAATCTTTTGATTTCAAAAAAAGGCTTGAAATCCACAATCATTTATCATCCTTATGATACAAAGCATGGATTGATCTTTTGATTATATGATAAGATATGAAATCTATATTTGTTCATCCTAATTATGATTTAAAGAAAGAGAAGAATAACTTGTTTACATTCTATAAATCTTTATGCTATTTTAAAGTTGGATTTTCTTAAGTATGAACATCTAAGTAATATGGGAGTAGTATTTAGCACTAAGTTAAGTATGAGTTTGATGTCACATGCGTTATAACTACGTTCCACCACAGGTTTAATTCCCAATATGGGTTAAGTATACTGATCACTAAGTTAAGGTTCTATTCCGATGGCAAGGGTGAAACAACTCTTGTATATGTGGGTAAGACATTGGATTACGTGATATCTCACATGGTTTATGTCAATTAAAAGAACTTCCCTAATAAAGTATAAGAAGTAAAGATTTTAGAAACTAAGTGCCATCGCCCACAAAGGTTATCCTTATGCTTCATTACTCATTTTTATGATTTTGTAGTCTTTATCACAATAAAGCTCAAGGTAAGTCACTTACACTTAGCATGCATTATTTCAAAAGTCTATGAATATATTAAAGGTATTGTTTTAATTTTTCATACCTCCCCACATACTCAGTATATTCCAGAAGTACTGACCCATTTATATGTCTATGTGCTACATTGTCTCATAATGTAGGTACCAATTGTAGCACGCACATTATAATCAGACAATTTGTAGCTTCTAGTTAGTAGGTGGTGAGTTCTTCTGAATTGAGGACAGGAGTGAACTATAGTTTTAGTATCATTTTTATCCAATCGTATTGATTATGGACAGCTGGGGTTTATCTCTCGGTTACCTATAGTCAGTATTAGTAGAGGCTTCATATACGGTCATTAAGAGTTGATGTATATACTTTCAGTTTTCTTTTGTATAACTATGGTTTAAAAATTTTAAAAAGTTTTGAATAGAACATATTAAGATAAAAGTGTTTCTTCCGCTTATTATTTCAATTTTTATGTATTTTAAATCAGTAGCTTAAACATCATGCCAGTACATAGGTTAGCTTGGGATCATTTGTGGTCATAAGAACCATGTGACATTCAAGGGGTAGTCACGGGTTGTTACAATTAACCTAGGTTGTGTATCATAATAGTCATAATACAAGGTACTTATGAGCTATAGGGCCCAACTCTCCCCTAGTTGGAATGGCCTTAATGCGTGTAGTCGCACAAACTAGAGAACAACCCTCTTTGTATATGCCATTATGAGGGACTCAAACCTCTCGGCATAATCAAGGTGACTTATTGCCAAAATATATAATATGGCGGACTCTAACCGCCCATTTATATATCTATTCGGGGGACTCAAACCTACTGATCATATAGACACTCATATCGGCCAGCGTAGGTTCCAGTGTTAGTCCTTCCAAATCCGCTTTCACTGGCCAAATACAAATTCCTCTTTAAATACCAATTTAAAACATTCCTTACATATGCACACAACAATTAGTTAAATTAATTACCAAAGGCATCCCATTCTTATCGTCATACCAAACCCACTAGCAAGCTTAAAACATGACATAACCATTATCACTTGAATTTGGGACTCAAACATATTATTTATACAAGTCATCAATTCAATTCAATATTTAGGACTCAAACCCATTTATCCATTCAAATTATCAAGATTACAATTAAAAATCATTTATGACCCATAAGGTCTTTATCAAACCATTTACATTATTAAGCCAATGCCTTAGTTCAAATAACCGTTCAATTTAATATATGGTCATCATTATCTTTTAAAAACCATTCATTCTTCATTAACATAATTATGATAACCATTAGTTCAAAACATAATTCATCATGTGATAATATTTTTATCCTTGACATTTTCTCAAATAGGTTGAGGGCCTACCATTATGAAATAATTATTCAAGTCATAAACCATCTGATTAGGTTTAAACATAACCCCCTTAGTTTAAATAACAATTTTCAAGCACCCATATGTGTAAAACCATTAGTAAATCACATATAAACACAAGTTAAAACATTTGAGAACAATACCCAGAATATGTATTGAAACCCTAAATAATAGATTTTAGAAACAACATTTTGGATTCAAGAACAATGTTTAAAAAATGTGATTTTCATGAAATAACAATGAAGAAAGAGTCACATGACTTATTCATGAAGATTGACTAACATATTTTAGTCTTTAAGCCTCAAGATGAACACCATGAAGAACCTTAGCCCAATCTTTTAGAGAGAGTTTTGGAGAGTGTGTAGGATGTGGTTTGATCTTTCCAAGTGAGACATAAGGAACCATATAATGTTATATGATGTGGTATTAAGGGTTTTGGAGAGGTAAATATCTAAAATACCCATATCTTAATAGTTTCAAAATAAGCGCTAAAGAGTACAATTGGACTCCTCAAGTTATATCCACATCATACAAGTGATACCCTCTACTTGTACCTTGATCAGAATGTTTGACACAATATTTTTTCCATCATATGAATCCTTATCCTAAATGTTACCCATACCATACGACAAGTACCCTTATTCTGTACCCTAAGCAGAATCCTCCAAGCTAGACTTTGGACATCATATAATTTATCCCTATACTTCTCGTACCCTAACATACGGCTAGTATGATGCCTTCCCATACCAAGAACAACACTTGGACAATGTGATACTTACTAACATACAACCAATGACTTTAAACCATATCTACTACATACGAATGGTATGATGTAGTCGTATGATGCACAGAATGTTCAAGGTTCAGAAAAATTTGCAAGGCCTAAAGTTTGGAGTGTTATAATTGATGAACTTGTAGACTAGCTTCACTATTCTATATTCTTTTCTACCATTGATTTTCGTTCAGGCAATCATCAGTTAAAAATTAGGGAGGTTGATAATCCCAAGACTACTTTTCAAACCCAGTATGGCCACTATGACTTTTTGTTATGTTATTTAGGTTAACTAATATTCCAACTATGTTTATGGATCATATGAATTGGGGTTAGGTAGTTTCTATATTTTTGTATAGTATTCATTTTTGACATCGATATGTACTTTAAGAGTGAAGAAGGTCATGCCAATAACCTCTAAATTATGTTGCAAACTGTTAAGGACCAGAAATTAAATGCAAAGTTTTCTAAATATGAGTTTTGGTTGAAGACTGTGACTTTTATTACACAGGTTGTTTCGAGCAAGGTAATCAAGGTGGATCCACAGAAGGTTAAAGTAGTTAAAAAATAGCCCAGACCCATGATTCCAACCAACATTAGGAGCTTCTTGGGTTTGATTTGGTATTATAGGATATTTGTGGAGAGTTTCTCATTTATTACTACTCTGTTGATGAAGTGAACTTAAAAAAGGTTAAGTTTTTAAGGTTTGATTCTTGTGAGGATAGTTTTGAGAAGTTGAAGGATAAGTTTACTTTAGTGCTAATTTTGATACCAACCGAGGGTACTTATTCTTTTGTTGTATTTTATGATGTGTCCTTAGTGGGAATGGGTTGTGTCTTGATGTAACGTGGTAAGGTTGTGGCCTATGCTTATAGGCAGTGTAAGGTTCATTTGAGATATTATTCGACTCATGACTTGGAGTTAGCGACTATATTTTTTGCTTTGAAAATTTGGTGCCATTATAGGTATGGGATATATGTGGATATTAGTTTTGATCATAAGAGCTTGCAGTATGTGTTCAAGTAAAAGGAGTTGAACCTCAGTCAGAAAAAGTGGCTTGAATTTTTAAGGATTACGACATGAGACTTCACTACTATCAAGGTAAAGCTAATGTTGTTGGTGATTCTCTTAGAAGGTTGTCCATGGGGAGCTTATCCTATGTTGATGAGTAGAAAAGAGGATTAGTAAAGAATATTGATAGATTGGATAACTTGGGAGTTCATCTTTTGGACTTTAAAGATGGGGGAGTTATTTTTCATGAAGTGGTGAAATTATCTCTTGGTGATGAGGTAAAGAAGAAGCAGGCTTAGTAACCTAGACTTATGTAGATTAAGGATGATGTGAGTCAATAAAAGTTTATGGCATTTGAGATTAGGGGAGATGGTATTCTGAGGTACCATGGTAGGTTATGTATTTCTGATATTGGTGGGATGTGAGAAAGGATTTTTTCTAAGGCTCATGAGTTCAGGTATACAGCTTATATAGGTTTAACAAAGATGTGTCATAACTTGAAGGAAATCTACTTGTGGAACAATATGAAAGGAAATGTGGTAAATTTTGTTACAAAGTGTACGGATTGTCAGTAAGTCATGATTTAACACTTGATGCTTGGTGGCATATTTCAAGAGATAGAGTTTCCCATGTATAAGTGCGAGACAATTAATATAGATTTCATTATAGGTCTTCTGCGGTAGTAATCAATGTGATCCTATTTGGGCCATTATGGATAGAATGACTAAGTCTGCTCACTTCTTGCCACTGAGGACTAACTACCCGAGAGAGGATTTTCTAGGTTGTTCATTTAAGATATTATGAAGTTACATAGTTCTTCAGTTTCCATCAATTCAGATTAAATCACACAAATTTCTTCTCACTTCTGGTATTTATTTTAGAAAGCTATAGGTACTCAGGTGAACCTTAGAACTGCTTTCTACCCTCAAACAGATGGGAAACAAAGTGTAATATTCATTTTTTAGAGTATATGCTCAGGGCCTGTGTGATTGATTTTGGAGGGAGTTGGGTTGAACATTTTTCTCTTATTGAGTTTGAGTATAATAAAACTTATGATTTGAGCATTCAGATGGCTCTTTTTGAGGCTCTCCATTGTAGGAGGTGTAGGTCGACTATTGGGTGGTTTGAGCTTGGTGAGAGTTAGTTTTTTTTTCCTGAATTGGTTCACCAAGCCATGGAGAAGGTGAAAGTGATTAAAGAAATACTTAAGACTGCTTAAAGTCGCCAAAGAGTCTTATGCCGATGTGAGGGAAAAAGAATTGGAGTTTGAAGTAAGTAATTGGGTATTCTTGAAGGTGTCTCCTATGAAAAAAGTCATAAGATTTGGTAAGAATGGGAAGCTTAGTCCCTATTACGTTGGTCCATATTAGATTTTGAGGAGAATTAGGAATGTTTCTTATGTGTTAGAATTGCCAGCGAGTTTGGGTTCTATTCATCCTGTGTTTCATATGCCCATGCTAAAAAAGTGTATGGGTGATCCTTCCTTAATAATGCATATTAAAGATGTTGATTTTACAGGTTCATTATCTTATGAGGAAGTCCCAATTTAAATATTGGATAGTTAAGTTTGTAGGTTGAGGACCAATGATGTGGCTTCAATGAAAGTGCCTTGGAGAAATCAAAGGGAAGAAGAAGATATATCAGAAAATAAGAAAGATATGAAGGCCAAATACCAATTCTTGTTCCCTGTGTTGGATGAAAGTGCTTAAAATGTGGCTTTTATTTTCCTCCAACCACTTTCTGAGTTTCTCAATTGTTTCTGGTGTATTCTTGCTATTCTCATGATAAAAATGTCCTAACTCATCATTTAGGGATGAATAATCATAAGGGAGGGATAATATGACACCCCATAAAATTTTGATTATGGTATTTTTGACCTTCCCGCATGCATAATATCAATTTTTGTCTTGATATATGTTTTGGATGTTAAAATGGTAATTTTTGTGACCCTAGGGTAGTGAGGGTCTATGATAAAGTTGTGTCATGGAGGTTAGACTCTACGATATCAATGTAGCAGGAAGGATAACCTCTACGATAACGTTGTGCCATGCTAGTGTTTTAATTTTCTTAAATTTTGTTTTTTACATAAAGTGAGGGTTTTTTGTCTTTTTACCTTTGTACGGGCTTTAAAGATAAAATAAGCCTCTTTTATTCAGTTTTCAAAGATCAAAATCATTCACTCTCTCTTAAAACTCAAAACCCAAGAACATTCAAGGGTTTCACAGTGCGTTCATCATCAGAGTTTCAAACATCAAAATGATTTCAATTTTATGTGTTTTTCAGACATGTTTCTCTTCCCTAAACTTGAGTTCTACATTGAGGCATAAATTGAATGGATTTTCATGTGATTAAATTGTGTGTATTAAAATTGGGTTTAGGAGTTTTGGCCGTTACTGATTGAATTACTTATCTAACATTTTTAATTGATTATTCATGCTTTAAAGTTATTTTTGTGACAAAATTGGTATATTAAGTGGTTGGAATGGGGGACATGGGTTTCCCCAAATTTAATAAATTTTTTCTTGGAATTTCATGAACATCAACCCACTTAAATTTGATTTTTATTATGGGAAATTGCATGGTTTAACTTGCTTTTGAACCCAATGCATTGCATTAATGTATAAATGGGATGGATTTTGTGGCCATGGTTTGGATTTTAATTGAACTTGAGAATTATGTGGTTATGTTGATTAGTTATGGATGTTTAATTCAGCTTGCAAGCACATTGGTATAATGATACCAAGTGATAAATTCCTTAATGAATGACTCCTGGGTTGCTGGTTGATTGTATGTGCAAATTAGTTAATTTGAGCTTAAAGGGGATTGTGTAACTCACCGTAAAGAATTGTAGTCTATCTCACTCGCAAGTGAATGTGTTCATACAAGTAATATATTTACTCAATGAATCAGATATTGTACCGATGGTGACTGCTTGATTAGTAATTTACTTCACTTTAGTTTCGACAATAATGTCTTCAAGTGTTTCAGAGCATAAAAATTGGTTAAATCAATTTCATGAATAATTTAACAAATAAATGAATAACAAAATATGACAATTGAAATGTAAGTTAGGTGGTAAACAATATGAAAGAAAGTTCCAGGGTTGAATCACTCTTAACAATCATATAAATCTACATGCTTATCGTGGTCATGTTGATTATCCGGTTATTTATTCACAGTATTTAGATTATGATCATGGTCTTCCGAGTCTGTAATCTTCTACCTTAATGGGCATTGCAATACACGGTTGAGTTGAGATAAAATCCATTTAGATGCTTTAAGTTATCTTACTACAATTGAACCAAAACAAGGTTAATAGTTATATTACTATCCTAGCCTTCACTTCCCATTCTTCATTTTGTAGAAGAATACGAACTTGCTTCTTAAACTCATCGATCAGTCCCTATGATTCTTCTTCTGGGTTCACAAAGTTGTTATAGATGTATTCTAATAGTGGCTATTATTAAAATACTAGAAACAAGATAATATGAATAACCCATACGATAAATCAATGTTAACCACTCTAAGAATATCAAAAAACAATTATGTTCTCGGCCTCAACCCCAGAACATAGGTTTTTAGCCACTCGTGTTTGAAATCAATACTAAATAAAGGTAATTAACCTTACAAAAGTCAATGTTATATGATGAAAATTCAAAGAACCCTAAGAGAACTCTCATAATTATTTTTGCCTTTGCTATGAATATAACAAGATGTTTCAATTTGTGTTTAAGTATTCCTTTTTAGTGGGACACAATTGCATGAAATTTAATCTTCACCGCACCTCAGAGTTCATCGCAGACACTAGGGTCCATAGTGTGGGGCCATCGAGGACCTTCATTGGAAATTGACTTGTTGAATAAAATCTGGCTCCACATCGTGGGGAAAATCATGGATACTAGGATCTACGGCGTGGGGCTATCGCATACCCTCACTATAAATTGACATCAAATTTGTACTTTCCCACTTTATTCCATGCTTTGAAAATATTTTTCTAGTGGCTTTGTGTTCAGCATATCACTCCAAGTGCTTCCATAATCCAAAATCTCCTTACTAATGCATCAAAGTATGCCAAATGTTATCTCGATCGAGCTCAAAATAAGTAATCATGCCTATAATCTATAGAATACAAGTATAGCTTAAATACAATACAATTAACATGTTATAGCTCATATAAAAAGTCTAAATTATGGATAAATATTGCTACTAGGATGTATAAATACGCCCATGATAACCATCCCACAGTTAGAATCTTATTCGTCCTCGAACAATCCCACGTCAAGACACTTTTGTTTGTCACACATAGGCTATACATGAAACATTTATTTTTACCTCAAATATATCATCTCGTATATGAAAGCACAGAATTAAAATATTCAAACTCCCTAACCTCACAAGTGGACTCTAGTATGCCGACAAACTTATGCACATTATTGAATCAAGAATTCCTATAGGTCACCCTCCTATCCTATACGTGCACCCTCAAAATTAAATGATTACCTAATTTATGTTCAATTTTGTAATCTATAACAACAATGGGTACACAGAGAACAAATTTCTCTCACTCTAGCAAGGAATTCCACATGATATATGATGAACCATACGCTTGCCCTTAGTATATTACTCCATTAATAGTTGAATGTTATGATTAAGGATCAAATAGGTCTTCAAAGGGTGTAACGTAAGCTAAGAAATATGTAGGAACTCTATGGGTTAAAATAGAGGATAATCTCCATAAGCGCTTTAATACATTACAAGAACACTCCAACCACATAATTAACAACCAATTCTTCACCTTGTCTATCTTCTCTGTTTCTTGCATTTTGGCCCCATCTCATAAGCTGAATCAGATACACTATGTAAGAGAGTCTAATTTTTTCAATACATTATACAGTTTTTTCTTTAACATTATTTATTTGTTTCATATCCTAACTCCCGACCTTAGTGTACCTCAATTCTTACACAAATAACTCCATTTTTACACTTCATTATCATCTTTTTTTTGAGTTATTTTTCAACTCCTTAATCTACTAACTTAAGTGTTTAGGAGCTTGGATCAAATTATGTTTAAACAAAAAAGGGGTATAAGATATATAGAGGTAGCTAAACAAACTAGGTTATAGGCTCAACAAGGCTAACTGAGGATAATTTAAAGGGTAGGTAAAAAGAGGTCTGAAGCATGGCTATTATAATACCTCGGATTTTCTTTAACTCAAGTTTCATCATTAAGAAGAGTAAGGGCTGACTTTCCAAGAGAGAAATATTTTAAACCATGTAGAATTTCCCTAATATCAACTTTTTGTCATGTAGAGAATATAAATATCTTTCCAACGATACCAATTTCATCAAAATACGGTATCAGGGTGAGAAGTTATGGTTACTTTACTTAGAGTTGTCAGAACCGCCTAGGTGCGACGGACAGGTTGACGGACCGTTGAGTTTGCGACAGACCATTGCAACCAAGGATGTGACTTCCTCTTTTGGCCCAAGTGCGATGGCCAAGAAGACGTACCGTCAAGCTAGCAATGAATTATCTCTAGGACCATCTCAACTAAGGCTGTGAGGCTTTTTTCTTACCAACGTGTGACGGACAATCTGATGGACCGTCAGACTAGCAACAGACCGTCACTCCGTTTATTGAAAATCTCACTCAATATTTTTAAGTCATTTTTAAAAGGATCATTTGGGTTTTTCCCTTTTCATACCCTGATATATTCAAAACGAAGAAGATCGCCTCATTATCTCCCAAAATATCCAAGAGCTAGGGTTTCTCCCTCAAGAGTAAATCCAATACCTTTCCCAAGAAAATTAAGAACTCACCATAGATTCTTCAAATTGAGTTAAGATTTGAGTTCCTTAAGTCCAAGGCTTCAAGAACCCTCTCTCAAAGAGTAAAAGGAATAGTTTCAAACAAGCTTGTACATCCATCCAATTACACAATCTAAGGTATGTGGGATTTTGAACAAGGGTAATCCTTTCACCCGTGTTCCCAAAGACTTATTTTAAACTATAAGTTTTCTACAATTTATGAGATTTTACATGAAATTGAATTAAGGTTTTTCACCCATTGTTATTGGTTGCTAGCTTTTGATGTTTCCCATGAATTGAAAGCCAAATAGCATGATTTTACATATTTTTTTAGAAATTGAAGCTAGATTTATACCCTATATTGTTATTCCTTAAGAATTTAATGGTTACAATGCTCTATAAATTGAAGTATATGAGTACATTGAGATTTTGAGACAAATATCTGTACATTCCAGATTTCTATATGATTTATGAGTCCATATGATATCTAGTATGTATTTTGATGTGTCTTAACTTGAGATTTGATTATGGGTCATTAAACCCTACTTGGGATCTGCAATTTTATGAACTTTTGTGCTATAAGCACCCATGATTTGAGTACTTTGAGATTATTGAGAAAGTTTTGACCTTAATGGTCATAGTACCTTTGAAATTCACTTTATTACATAAGATTACAGATTTTATAGTTGGGTTCTTTACAAACCACGAGATAATTTTTAAAGTGGATTTCCATGAAATGAGCATAGATAACTAAAGGGAATAGTATTTAGCATCGAGTTGGGTAAGTTACTACAGTTTCATATCGCAGCACTACGTGCCACCGTAGGATTGAGATTTATGGGCTCGAGACCAAGATAAGTGATCACTGAGTTGAGGTTATACTCCCTAGCAAGAGTATGATGCCTCTACCCAACATGAGGTTTCTTCCTTAGGAGAAAAATATGTTGGACTCCATGTAGCTTGCATGCTTTATGTCGGTTAAGAGAACCTCCCTGAAGTATTTTCCCTAGAGATAGAATATTTTCCCTAAAGCTTTGAGATAAGTGATTTTCCCAAGAAGAAAGTAGTTTTATCTACTAGTAAGAGTTATAGAATTCCAAGTTCCAAGTGTCTTGAGTTTAAAAGAGTTCTAAGTTCTTGAGCATTAAAAAAGTTTTACTCTCCATAAGATATATGCATGAGTTTAAAAGTATTGTTTTAAGCTTTCTTTATTCTTCGAGTAATGCGAATAAGAAAAGAGTTAAGATTTTAAAGATAAAGTAGAATGAATCATGAGTTTTGTGTTACATGCTTCATTATACATGATTTATGATCTTTACATTTCAGACTTATTTAAGCTATGTGAGTCATTCCTAATTGCATGCATGATTTGATTAAAGAGTATGTATACTATTTTCTGTAAATGCATATACCTCCATATAGTACATTCCCAAGTGCTGATCCACATATACATGTATGTGATATATTATCTTATAATGTAGGTTCAGGCGCTCAGCCCCAGCCTCATCAGTAATTTCTGAGTACCTTTATCTAAATCTCCACAGTGGTGAGTCCTTATGCTTTGAGGATCTATTTTCAGACATTTCAGAGTTTTAGTAGATATATTATTGCTTTCATTTTAGGTTGAGTCAGTTGGGGACCTGTCCCAATGGCTCTCTAGTTAATGGAGTAGTAAAGGTTTTATTAGACTAGTTATCAGATTGTTCGTATGTTGAAATTTCCAGTTTTGTGGTCGTTTGGACCGAGTATTTTCTTCGTATTTCCTAACATTTGATATGACAGTACTAGTGTTTTGCTTATTTTCTCTCGAATTGAGTTCTTATATGTAGTAATAGTCTCAAAGTGTTAGCATTGGGCTACTAGTAGCCTTAAGCACCGTGTAACGTCCCCGAAGGTGATTTTGGGTTGTTCTAAACTTGGTGTCAGAGCCTAAGGTTTAAGGAGTCCTATGTAGTTTGATAAGCTGTGTTGAGTAGAGTCTTGATCATCGGTGTGAAGTGCGCCACATTTATGAGAAAGAGGCTATAAAACATTTTAAGAAAAAGTTATTTCTTTCTTTTAGATTCTATCGTGCCTACAGTTCTCCCTCTAATCTAATAATTTGTTTTCTTCTATTTCAGAAAATACCTCCCCAGATAGCGAATACCTGCAGAAACAATAATGAGCAACCCCATCCTATTGATCTCTTAAGTGAGACAGTGTCTCATACTGAGTTTGCGGCGGCCTATCAGGCGTTAGCCCAAGCAGTCACCACCAATGTTGAGGCTAATAACCAGGCCGCAATTGTAAATCAGAAAGGAGGTGATTTAGCTACTACTAGGAATTTTGATTTTATATGGATGAATCTTCCAGAGTTTTATGTGTCTAAGGCAGGTGAGGATAATAGTTGTACCTTAAGGAGGTAAGAAAGATAATAAATATGATGCATGTTTCTGAGGAAGAAAGTGTTGAGAAGGCATATTACAGATTAAAAGACATTGCTTATGACTGGTTTGTAGCATGGAAGAATGGTAGAGGTGAGGGTGTTGCTCCTATGACTTGGTAGGTGTTCCAAGATGCATTCTTAGATAAGTTCTTTCCGCTTGAGATGAGGGAAGCAAAGATTGAGAATTTTATGAACTTAAGGTAGGGTCCATGATTGTTAAGGAGTACTGCTTTGAGTTTAATTGGTTGGCCAAGTATGCTCCTGATTTGATTTTTGACACCCAAGCTAGTATGAGCAAGTTTGTGATAGGTGTTTCTGGTTTGGTACTGAAAGAGTGTAGGACGGCACTACTGAATAGGGATATGGATCGGGCTAGGTTGATGATACATGCACAACAGATACTGGTGGATAATATAATGGAGAGAGATAGAGTGAGGGGTAACAAGAGAACTAGATCCAATCAGCATGAGTATAGTCAGGCTAGATCCCATGAAGAGAACTGCCTACAGTTCCAGAGTCGTTCGTCTATGCTAGTGCCTTCATCAACTAGTGCTCCTGTGCCTAGAGGTAGGCGAGAGGAAAGGAACAGGTCATCTATGTCTAGGTGGTAAAATAGTGTAAGTAACAGACCCCGCTATCCTCCTTGTGCTAAGTTTTGTAGAGTTCATATCAATGAGTGTTTGGCAAATCTGAGTAGTTGTTTTGGTTGTGGAAAGATGGGCCACAAACTTGGAGATTATCCGCATGCTAGGCAGGGGAACAAAGATTCTCAACCTCAAGCATAGACTACAAGTGCACCAGCTCCTAGACCTCATCCTGCCCTTGTTTACGACGCTTTATCTAGCACTACTGGCGGTCAATACTAGAACAGATTCTATGCCTTACCATCTCATCTGAACCAGGAGGACTTTGCTGATGTTGTTACTGAATGCTCCGTGTCTTTGGCTTTGATGTTTAGTGTTGTTGGACCCCGGTTCAAGTTTCTCTTATGTGACCTCATTAGTCACTGGGAAATTTGAAATAAGTCCCGAAAAGGTTCCTGAGTCTTCCCTAGTTTCCACACCAGTAAAGGAGTTAGTGGTTGCTAAGCAAGTGTACTTAAATTAGCCTGTTACTGTTCTTCATAGAGTTATATTTGCTGATTTGACAAAGTTAGACATTGTGGAATTTAAACTTATTCTGGGTATGGATTGACTTCATTCTTGTTATGTATTTATAGACTGTCATACACATGTGGTCAAGTTTTAGTTTCCTGATGAACTAGTTTTTGAGTGGTTCAGGAGTTTGGTATCTCCCAAGAGTCATTTTATTTCCCATCCCAAATCGAAAAAAGCTAATATCCAAAGGTTGCATCTATCACCTCGTTAGAGTTAAAGATACTCGATCTGAGGCTCCAACTATTCAGGCAGTCAACATTTTTAATAAGTTTCCTGATGTTTTTCCAAAAGATCTCCTAGGGGTACCTCCTGATAGAGAGATAGAATTCGGGATAGACCTTTTTCTCGACTCTCAGCCTATTTATATCCTGCCTTATTATATGGCACCTGCAGAGCTTCAGGAGTTGAAAGAGCAACTCAAAGATCTTTTTAGACAAAGGTTTCATAAGGCCCAGTGTTTCTCCTTGTGGAGCACCTATTTTATTCGTGTGAAAGAAGGATGGTTCTTTTCATATTTGCATTGACTATCGTCAGCTTAATAAGGTCACAGTAAAAAATAAGTATCCTCTTTCGAGAATTAATGACTTGTTTGATCAGTAGCAAGGTACAGGTTATTTCTTTAAGATAAACCTTAGATTCGGCTATTACCAGCTTAAAATGAGGGAATGTGATATCCCAAAGATAGCTTTCCAAACTCGCTATAGTCACTTTGAGTTTTTAGTTATGTCTTTCAGGCTAGCCAATGCCTCAGCAGCCTTTATAGACCTCATGAATTGAGTGTTCAAGAAATATCTTGATATGTTTTTCGTTGTTTTCATAGATGAAATTCTTATGTACTCCCGTACTGAGAATGACCATATAGATCACCTTAGAATTGTCTTACAAACTCTTAGAGTTCACTAGTTGTTTGCCAAATTCAGTAAGTATGAATTTTGGTTAAGATCAGTAGCCTTTATGGGTCATATCATTTCAGCTGAAGGCATTAGAGTTGATCCTCGAAAGACAGAAGCTGTAGGAAATTAGACAAGACCTATTTTCCCGTCTAGCATTAGAAGTTTCTTGGGTCTAGCTGGATATTACCGCCGTTTTGTTGAAGGTTTCTCTTCTATTTTTCTCCTATGACCCGGTTGACCCAAAAGAAAGTTAAGTTCCAGTGGTCAGATTTCTATGAGAAGAGTTTTCAGGAGTTGAAGACTAGACTTACTTTAGCCCTGTGTTAACTTTGCCTGATCGTACAAATGGTTTTATGGTGAATTGTGATGCCTCTAGATTTGGTGTGTGTTGTATGTTGATGCAAAGATGTAAGGTTATATACTATGCCTCTAGATAGTTAAAGCTGCATGAAAAGAACTACCCAACCCATGATCTTGAATTAGCTACTGTGGTCTTTACTTTGAAAATCTGGAGACACTATTTTTATGGTGTTCATGTTGATGTGCTTACTGATCATAATAGCCTACAAAATGTGTTTAACCAGTGGGAGTTGAATCTTAGACAGAGGAGGTGGTTAGAGTTGTTAAAGAACTATGATATGAGTGTGTTGTATCACCTGGGCAAGGCAAATGTAGTGGCAGATACCCTTAGCAGGCTTTCTATGGGTAGTGTTGCTTATATAAAAGAAGGTATGAAAGAGTTAGCTCATAATGTACATTCTCTGGCTAGATTGGGTGTTAGGTTGCTTGATTAAGCAGAGGGAAGTACTTTGGTGCAAAGTAGTTCCGAATCCTCTTTAGTTTTGAAAGTGAAGGAGAAAAAAGACTGAGATCCTAGTTTGGTCAGACTAAAAGAGTCAGTTAAGGACCAAAAGCTAAAGGTTTTCTCCCAAGGGGGAGATGACATATTGAGATTGTAGGGTAGGTTGTGTGTTCCATGTGTTGATGTTCTGAGGTAGAGGATTATAGTTGTAGCACATGGCATACAGTATTTCATTCATCTCGACACTACCAAGATGTATCGCGACTTGCAGGAAATCTATTGGTGAGGCGGTATGAAGAAGGATATAGCTGCATTTATGGAAAAGTGTGCAATATGACAACAGGTTAAGATAGAGCACCAAAGACCTAGTGGTGTGATGTAAGAGTTTGGTATACCCACTTGGAAGTGGTAAGAGGTGAATATGGACTTTGTGACTGGTTTACCTCTTTCACGTCGTCATCATGATTCTATTTGGGTTGTTGTAGAAAGGCAGACTAAGTCCGCACATTTCTTGTCCATGTATACATCTTATACAAGTGAGGATTATGCTAGGTTGTACATCATAGAGTTTGTCAAGTTGAATGGATTTCCCTTGTCTATCATTTTGGATAGGGGTGCACAATTTACTTCTAAGTTTTGGAGAGCATTTTAGCAGGGTCTTGGTACTCAAGTTCATTTGAGTTTCACTTTTCATCCGCAGACAGATGGTCAGGCTGAGAGGACCATTCAAACTCTACAAGATATGTTGAGGGCATGTGCTCTTGATTTTAAAGGTAGTTGGGATAAATATTTTCCATTGATAGAGTTTGCTTATCACAATAATTACAATGGTAGCATCGAGATGGCACCTTTTGAGTCTTTGTATGGTACAATATGTAGATCACCCATAGGTTGGTTTGAAGTAGGTGAAGTTGTTGTGATTGGGCCTGATGTAGTGTTTGAGGCTATGGAGAAAGTTAAGTTGATTAAAGAAAGGTTGAAGACAGAACAAAGTTATCAAAAGTCATATGCCAATTTGAGGAGAAGAGGTCTTGAGTTTGAGGTAGGTGATTTGGTGTACATAAAGATTTCACCCATGAAAGGGGTGAAGAGGTTTGGTAAAAAGTTGAAGCTTAGTCCCCGTTATGTTGGCCCCTATAGTGTTTTGAGCCGTGTTAGGAAAGTATCCTATGAAGTTGAGTTGCCCGCCGAGTTGTCAGCCGTTCATCCTATTTTTCATTTCTCCATGCTTAGAAGCATATTGGTGATTCCTTTTTAGTGGATCCTTTGGAGAGTGTAGATATTCAGAACAGTCTTTCATTCGTTGAGATTCCTATTGAGATCCTAGATTTTCAGATCCGTAGACTGAGGAACAAAAAGGTTCACTTGGTCAAAGTTTTGTTGCGGAACCAGTAAGTTGAGGGAGCTACCTGGGAGGCAGAAGCAACTATGCGAGCCAAGCCAACTATTCTTCCTTACTTCATCCCTTTTAAATCTAAAGTTCAGCTATATATCTATTTTTGCATGAGTTCTTGCAATTTTCAAAGTATTCAAGAGTTTAGAAAGATTTTGAGCCATTTGACAAATTGCTTCAGCTATGTGTACTCATTTTTTCCTATGTTCTTGGTCTAACAAGTGGCATTCAAGGACAAATGTTCCCAAGAGGGAGATATTGTAATACCCCAGATTTTCTTTAAGTAGAGTTTCATATTTAAGAAGAGTAAGGGCTAATGTCCCAAGTTAGAAATATAATAAACCATGTAGAATTTGCCTAATATCAACTTTTTGTCATGTGGAGAATTTAATTAGCTTTCTAATGATACCAATTTTATCAAAATCCGGTATCAGGGTGAGAATTTATGGCTGTTTTACTGAGATTTGTCGGAACCGCCCAGGTGCGACGGACAGTTTGACAGACCATCGAGTTTGCGACAGACTGTCGCAACAAAGGCAGTGACTCCCTCTTCTAGCCTAAGTGGTACGTCCAAGACAACGGACCGTCAAGCTAGCACGATTCGTCGCTAGGATCGTTGTAACTAAGGTAGTGTGGCCTTTTTCTGACCAATATGCGACGGACGATCCGACGGACCATCAGACTATCAACGGACCGCCGCTCCCACCATCGCAAATCTCGTTCACTATTTTTAAGTCAATTCTAAAAAGATCTTTTGGGTCTTTTCCCTTTTAATACCCTGATATATTTCAAACAAAGCAGATAGCCTCATTATCTCCCACAATATCAAAGAGCTACAGTTTCTCCCTCAAGAGCAAATCCAAAACCCTTCTCCAAGAAATTCAAGAACTCACCATAGATTCTTCAAATTGAGTTGAGATTTGAGTTCCCCAAGTCCAAGGCTTCAAGAACCCTCTCTCAAAGAGTAAAAGGAATAGTTTCAAACAAGCTTGTACATCCATCCAATTACACAATCTAAGGTATGTGGGATTTTGAACAAGGGTAATCCTTTCACCCGTGTGCCCAAAGACTTATTTTAAACTATAAGTTTTCTGCAATTTATGAGATTTTACATGAAATTTAATTAGGGTTTTCTCCCGTTGTTATTGGTTGCAAGCTTTTGATGTTCCCCGTGAATTGAAAGTCAAATAACATGATTTTACATGTTTTCTTAATAAATTGAAGCTGGGTTTATACCCTATAGTTTTATTCCTTGAGAATTTAATGGTTGTAATGCTCTATAAATTGAAGTATATGAGTACGTTGAGATTTTGAGACAAATTTCTGTAAATTCCAGATTTCTATATGATTTATGAGTCCATATGATATCTAGTATGCATTTTGATGAGTGATAACTTGAGATTTGACTATGGGTCACTAAGCCCTTCTTGAGATTTACAATTTCATAAACTTTTGTGCTATAAGCACCCACTATTTGAATACTTTGAGATTATTGAGAAAGTTTTGACCTTAATGGTCATAGTAGCTTTGAAATCCACTTTATTACATGAGATTATAGATTTTATAGTTGGGTTCTTTATGAATGAGAAGATTATTTTTAAAGTGGACTTCCATGAGATGAGCATAGCTAACAAAAGGGAGTAGTATTTAGCATCGAGTTGGGTAAGTTACTACAGTTTCTAACCCTAGAACTACCTGCCACCATAGGATTGACATTTATGGGCTCGAGGCGGAGATAAGTGATCACTGAGTTGAGGTTATACTCCCTGACAAAAGTATGACGCCTCTCCCCAACATGAGATTTCTTCCTTCGGAGGACAAGACATTGGACTCCATGTACCTCGCATGGTTTATGTTTGTTAAGAGAACCTCCCTAAAGTATTTTCCCTTAAGATAGAATATTTTCCCAAAAGCTTTGAGGTAAGTGATTTTCCCTAAAAGTAAGATTTTCAAAATAGTTTCTTGAAGTAAAATTTTCCCAAGAAGAAAATAGTTTTCTCTATTAGTAAGAGTTCTAGAATTCCGAGTTCCAAGTGTCTTGAGTTTAAAAGAGTTCTAAGTTCTTGAGCATTAAAGAAGTTTTACTCTCCATGAGATATATGCATAAGTTTGAAAGTACTGTTTAAAGCTTTCTTTATTCTTCGAGTAATGAGAATAAGAGAAGATTTTAGATTTTAAAGATAAAGTATAATGACTCACATGATTTATGTTACATGCTTCAATAAACATGATTTATGAGCTTTACATTTTAGACTTATTCAAGCTATGTGAGTCATTCCTAATTGCATGAATGATTTGATTAAAGAGTATGGATATTGTTTTCTGTAAATGTATACACCCCCATATACTCAGTACATTCCCAAGTGCTGATTAACATATACGCCTATGTGCTACATTGTCTTATAATGTAGGTTCGGGTGCTCAGTCCCAGCCTCGTTAGTAATTTTTGAGTACCTTTGTCTATATCTCCACAGTGATGAGTCCTTATGGTTCGAGGACCTATATTTAGACATTTCAGAGTTTAGTAGATATATTATTTCTTTCAGTTCAGTTTAAGTCAGTTGGGGACCTGTCCCAATGGCTCTTTAGTTCATGGAGTAGTAGAGGCTTTGCCAGACTAGTTATCAGATTGTTAGTGTGTTGAGATTTCTAGTTTTGTGGTCCTTTGGACTGAGTATTTTCTTTGTATTTTTATCATTTGATGTGATAGTACCAGTGTTTTGTTTACTTCATCTAGAATTGAGTTATTATTTGTAGTAATAGGGTCAAAGGGCTAGCTTGGGGCTAATGGTAGCCTTAAGCACCGTGTGACATCCCGGGAGGTGATTTCGAGTCGTTACAGCTATCAACAAAATACCTACATCATCTACTCCGACACCCTTTATTTTACTTCATAAAATACACCAAGAAAGTTCTTGACATCACTACGTATGTTGAATAACTAGATAATCTCACTCAAACATGGTGCATGCTAGATTCAAGTAGGATCCCTATAAAGTCTCTATCTAGTAATTTCACAAATTCTTATTTAGGCCAACAAACCTAGAGTAACATAATCGAGAATATGTGTCTAAAACTAGCATCCCTATTTTATGGTTGAGATGCTTTTCTCTTAAAACGAGTATTTTATCATGTCATGTAGCCAACTAACCCAACAAAAAGTACCTCATCCTATAATTTTGGTTGGGTTATTCAGATTTATTTCCTAGACTAATTCTCCTTAAGATGGTCATCATCCATCCAAAGAGGAAGGAACCTAGCTATGCCAATTCATTAACTTCACCTTAAGGGGAAAAAATATAACTTACAATAAGCAAGAAAAAAATTGTACTCCTAAAATTAAATTACTCCTATTGAATTAAACTTAAACAACCAAAGAAAAATGACCAACTAAAAGAAATATAATAAGAAAAGTAAAGGAACCACTACGCACTACGAATTTCTAATTCAGTAAATATCATAATTACCAACTATTAGAGATCGAATAGATAGAATGTCAATCATAACCCAAGTAAACAACAAATAAAATAAGCTTCCACAAATAAAAAAAAGATAGAGTAGCAAGATAAATGTGGAAGAATGTGAACCACCACCTTACACTTAAAATGTAGCACTGTGCTCAGTGCATGCAACATAAAATGTAATGAGGTGATATAGAACATCCTAATTAGGCATTGCCTATTTCATCATCGATATCTACACCGTAAGCCTCTGCTGCTAAATCTGTATTACTATCTCTTCCTCCACTGATTCTATATCAGAATCTCTCAACTAACGCTCCTTATTTATGGATATGTAATAATCAACAGGCTCTACAAATTCTGGGTCTATCCTCAGCAAAGTTAGGGAATGGTGGTCAAGAGGGTAATCCAGCTCAATAGCAAAAATATCCTTATTCATAGATGGTCTACCTCTTACTCTTAACTGGAGCATCTGTAGCTCATACATATAGGAAGTAATCTCATTATTTTGAGCCTGACTTTTGGACATATTAATCCGGACCCATGATCCATATTTAATCCTCAATTTCTGGTCACATCTATAGGGTGAGTTTCTACTAGTGTCCTGTAATGTAATGCCTCTTTCTTAACATTTTGATCCTACAAATACCTGGTCAACAACCCACTAAATCCATATCTGCACTCCTGATGGAATCGCCCCTTCTATATTGCAGACAGGATAACAACACGAACATTGTTATCAATATCATCCCACATCAAATCATAATCCAAGCAGACATTATCATGAGTAACATATGTCATATGCTTTCTTGTAATAATGTAATGACAGATAATCTTCAACCACATGCACGCCCCTATATTAATTTGGTGATATAGAAATGTAAGGTGGAGGTCATTGTCTTTATGATATACCCACATAGCTATCGATCTGTTGCCGCACAACAGATATCTAATATCCACATATGGTGGGGTAATTATCTTCTGCCTAAGAGGAAGTACATTTTCCTCTGAAGTACCTAAGATGACATTAAAATTATGCGCCGATATAGTCACTACCTATCCACAAATCTCCACCTCAAAATTAGGATCCCTTGGGTCATAGTGTAAATATAATTCTCTAAAACGGTACATATTACACTCCATTGGGAACTTAAATAGGAAGTTCATTTGAATTTGATCCAACCTCTATACCATACTAGGGAACTCCCCTATAAAACTCGCCTGATGGATGAACTCATCCGAGGTGCACTAGTCTCATTGTGCTTTGAGTAATGTTTTTACCAGCTTTATCGACCCATATAGTTCCATATATCTGTGAATGACCATGGGGAACTATAAGAGTTATCGATAACAGGAAAATTGGACAATTTTTTTCTTGGAAGGCTCAGATGGGGCTGCCACATCTTTCCCTTTTTAATGTCTACTTTCCACAATTCTTGTAAGTCAAAATATGCAAAGAAAAAAGAATGCTACTTTATTTGAACTAGCAAAACACTAAGTGTAGGCAGATTTAGGGTCCAACCCACATTTGGATGCTAGCACAGGTGTGTAGATGTGACATTAGGGTACGCAGACTTCTCCTATTTAACTTTCAAATATCACTTTCACAGACTACAACAAACTACAACATTGTCAGATCAGTATTTCATTATAGGTCATAACAACTTTATGAGTACAATATTAAACACAGGTGCAAACATTATTATTTCAGTTCAACTCTGTGACCATGATGAGTGGACACACTTGTGAATTTTTTAAGAAAAATTACACCATTTAAAATTAGAATCATAATTACTTAATAGTTTCATCACATCTCCTCAAGGCCGCAACAAGTGCTACACTATTATCCACACATAACTTGTAAAAAATTAAGGATGAACAAAGTGCAATCTCAATAGTTCATCAAAAGTGGAAGGTCTATCACTCCACATTTATAATTTCATACATAAGTCACAATTATTCAAGGCACCAGACACTTACAATCAAAAACTATATTTCAACTCACATTATATTAATTGTCTTTTAGAGCATCTCAGGATTATTATATGACCCTATTGTGCATTAATCACATTCTTTTCACTTCTGAGGAAGTCTACAAGTATTCCACATCATTAGACACTCCCCATTCTTTATTTCATTTCTAATAGGAAAACAAAGAGATTCACCATAATATGACTCAAAATACTCGCCAAGCAAAAGTTTAACTTAAAATTCAAAGCACGTGTCAGCGATATAGTTTAATGACTGTGAAATAAGTAAAGCACATAAAATCATACATTATAATGTTTATCTCATACCTATTACTTAATGTACTCATTTCTCTAGACAAAATATCCTCTATTTCAAGTATTGATCCTATTTAAACTTAGTAATAATTTTACTACTTCACCGAATAAATAATAGGTATATTAATCTTGAGCACTTACTCGAGTTTTAATGGTAGAGCAGAGAGTAAGAGATCTTTTTAGTGTGACATTATTTATGAGTTATTCGAAATGGGAAGGTGGCACGTTAAGTTGATAGAATTATAAGAGAAAGTAGGGGATTTAGGGGATTTGAGGGGTGTTTGATAAAGGGGTTTCAGGTTATATGGGATTTGTTCGGATCAAAACCCAACTTTTTAATGTAATTACCCAAAAAAATATCCCTCTATAATATAGAGCTTGGTCATCATGATATGATTCTTTAAGCAGGGCTATCACATAGCCTTACGGGAATTGGCCTCTAGAAATTTTCCCTTTGGTGCAACACTGATCTTATCACAGAGGATAGGGTTTGCGGCGGGGTTATCGTAAGAGACCACTATTTTATGTCGTTGGGGGAATTTAATCCCTCTTTTTCTTGTATTCCTTTTTCATCAACTAAATAATTCTCTTACATATCTGACAACCTTCCAAAACACAAAATTTACCCATGTGTTCTTCCCTATTCACTGAATTTCTTACAATCTCAATAAAAAGAACAAAAACAGGTAAGAAGGGGTGGGTTTCCTCCCATGTAGCGCCTTAGTATTGGTCGTGGCTTGATATATCATTTGTATTATCAATTTATTTATCTAGTTTTTTTTTAATAACAAGATATAAACTAAGATAGTACATTATATTCGTGGGTTTCCTCCCACACAATGCCTTATTTAATATCGTGGCATGATGAAACTCAGCTTTATTCTTCTTAAAATATAATGGATGTCTTGGGCCTTTCCATATGATACACCCAATAATGCTTAACTCTCTTCCTATTTACTAAAAATATAGCTCTTTTTTCCTCAAGCCAATGTTCAATAACCTCGTAAGGAGTCATTTTAACCACTTCAAAGGGTCCAGACCACTTGGACCTTAGTTTACCTAGAAATAACATCATCGTCCAATTGCATAGCAATACTTGCTGAACAGGTTCAAAGACTCAAGTAATAATATGCTTATCATGCTATCTTTTGGTTTTCTCTTTATATAGTTTCATATTTTCATATGCATGTAAGTGAAACTCATCGAGTTCACTTAATTGTAACAACCTCATCTTTTCTCACATCATTGAATCAAGAATTAATTTCTTTACTACCTAATAAGTAGGATTCTCAAGCTCTGCATACAAGTACAACACTTACCCATTAACTAAATAATAAGGAAAGGTCCCAATAGGTATTTTATAGGCTATCCTATACGCCCATTGTGCATCATCCATCTTAACTGACCAATCCTTAAGCTTGACCATTAACAGTCTTCTACAGAATTCGCTTGATCTTTATGTTAGATACTTCCACTTTGTATCTGACTCCATAGTTCGTCAACAAGTTTTTGAACGAATTATTCTCAAAGTGTGTTCTTCCATCACTAATAATTGCTCTAGGTGTTCCAAAATGAGAAAATATATTCATCTTAACAAATTTTATCACCACCCTAGAATCATTGGTGGGGAGTACTACAATCTCTACCCATTTTGACACATAATCTACAATGACCACAATATACATATTGCCATTTGATGGCAAAAACAGGCCTATGATATCAATCCCCCACACTTCGAAAATCTCAACCTCAAGAATAATATTCAAGGACGTTTTATGGCGCCTCAAGATACTGTCACTTATCTAGCAATGATAACATTCCCTAACATAGGCTATAGCATCTCTAAAAAAAATTTGCCAAAAGAAACCAAATTGTAATACTTTTGTTTCTATCAGTTTACCTCCATGATGACCTCTATAAGGTGGTGAATGATAACTTTCTAGAACCTATTTGAACTCAGATTTTGAAATACATCTTCTCATAATTTATCAGCATTTTGTTTGAATAGATAAGGCTCATCCCATATGCATGAGTGGGAATCATGAAACAACTTTTTTTCGTTGACTTGTGGCATTGGTAGGATACATACCACTAGCCAAAAAATCAACTATATCAACATACCAAGGAACCTTTGTTGTATCAAGTGCCATCAACTGCTCATCCAAAAACTCCTCCCAAATACATAATGTATCATCAAAAATATGAGTATGACTCTCAAGTCTTGAAATGGTCATCCAATTGATTTTTAGCTTTCTTTCTATCATGAATATCCTACTCAAACTCCTATAGAAGAAGGATCCACCTAATTAACCTTGGATTTATTTCTTATCGAACAAATACAAGATGATAGGATGATCCATATGAACAATTACCTTTGTTCCTACCAAGTATGCTCTGAATTTATCAAATGTATTGATGAGTGCCAGGATCTCTTCCTATGTGACAGTATAATTGACCTAGGCTGCATCTAAGGTTCTATGTGCATACTTGATAAAATGAAATACCTTATTTTGTATTTCTCTAATAATACTTCAACATCCACATTACCTGTATCACATATTAGCTTGAACGACAATGTCCGATCAGGAGAAATCAGAATGGTTGCTTCTGTCTATCTTATTTTTAAATTCTCAAATGCTTTTTTAAAATTCATCCCCAAAGTTTAAATTTACCTCTTTCTCCAGTATCTGGTACATTATACTTGCTATCTTTGAAAAATCTTTGATAAATAATCTGTAATACCCCATATACTTGAGACAGTTTCTTACACCTTTCACTAACATCGGATATGGTAGATTTTCAATTACCTCTATTTTAGATTTGTCTATCTCAAGTCCTCTATATGACACCTTATGAGAAAGGATGATACCTTCCTAGACCAAAAAGTATCACTTATCCTATTTTATTACAAGTTTAGTCTATTCATGAAAGCCATGAGCCTATCTAAGTTCTTAAAGTACACATCAAATGAATTACAAAAAATGAAAAAATTTCCAATAAATAACTCGATAAAATCCACCACTATACTGTATAAGATTGCTATTATGCATTTGTAGAATGTCACTGGTGCATTGTAAAGACCAAATAATATACGTCTGAATACACACATGCCATAAGGATAGGTGAAGATGGTCTTCTCCTAATATTATGGTGCTATGACTATCTAATTCTAGCATGAATACCTATCTACATAGTAGTTAACCTATCCATCATTTGATGGATAATAGTAATGGGATAATGATCCATCAATTTTATATACTGCAAGAAAATTCATTGGCTCATACACATCGAACACTTCGACCTTGTCATGAGCATGAATAGTAAATTGTCTTGCGCCTACGTCAATTAATAAATTCCTAGTTTCTAAAAAGGGACATCCAAAAATAAATGGGACTTTTGAATTAACATCAAAATCAAGAATAATGAAACCCATTGGGAATATAAGCTACTTGGACCAATACATCTTTAATAATTCCATCTAGGCTTGCAAGGGAAGTTGTTCTTCTCGTAGTGAGTTTTTTAAATTATATAAACTATCACATGTACTTTTATCTAAATTTTCTAAGGTTTTTTCTATCCATATTAATTTTTCTTTTAGGTCTTCCATTATTTTTCTAATTCGGTTTCTATAA